>NC_090731.1:171405223-171430223 GCF_036898095.1 Palaemon carinicauda | reverse complement strand
CCATTATCCAAAATCAATTAGAAAATTATTTATAAAAAAAAAAAAACCGAAAATTAAAAAAAAACGTCTCAAAGGTATCGAGATGTGTTGGAATCCCAATGAAATCTAACCCATTATCCTAAACGAAGTAGAAAGTTGTTTTGGAAAAAGACGGGGAAAAGTTCACGACCGTTGCATCAGACCGAACGCGTACCGATTGCGTCCTAAAATCCACCGGGAAACAATGAAACAATAAACACAGAACGTCCGGCAAAAACACGGGAAGGTCACGAAATCTCGTGAATGTCAAACACAAAAAAATGAGAAAGACATTCTTGCTGTTGTTTCAGATCTAATAACCTGAATGATTGGACTGCAATTGCAAATATTGACTTTCAGATGATTATTGAATGATTGCAATGTTGACTTTCATATGATGATTGTTGCAGTTATTGATTGAAATGAGCATTGTTATGCTATTGTTGAATAATATGTTAATTTCGTAATGTCCTTTTTATATAAATTGATTATTATTGGTTGATTTTAAGTTTTCTGGCATCCTGAAATCTATTATAAGAATCACTGTGTTATTAAAACCGGATGATAATTATTGAATGATTGCAATGTTGACTTTCATATGATGATTGTTGCATTTATTGATTGAAATGAGCATTGTTATGCTATTGTTGAATAATATGTTAATTTCGTAATGTCCTTTCGTATAAATGCAATTGCAAATATTGACTTTCAGATAATTATTGAATGATTGCAATGTTGACTTTCATATGATGATTGTTGCATTTATTGATTGAAATGAGCATTGTTATGCTATTGTTGAGAAGTATGTTAATTTCGTAATGTCCTTTCGTATAAATTGATTATTATTGGTTGATTTCGAAGTGGAATGCAATTGCAAATATTGACTTTCAGATGATAATTGTTAAATGATTGCAAATATTGACTTTCAGATGATAATTGTTAATTGATTGCAATGTTGACTTTCATATGATGATTGTTGAATGATTGCAATGTTGACTTTCAGATGATAATTGTTATATGATTGCAAATGTTGACTTTCAGGTGATAATTATTGAATGATTGCAATGTTGACTTTCATATGATGATTGTTGAGTGATTGCAAATGTTGACTTTCAGATGATAATTGTTAATTGATTGCAATGTTGACTTTCATATGATGATTGTTGAATGATTGCAAATGTTGACTTTCAGATGATAATTGTTGAATGATTGCAAATGTTGACTTTCAGATGATAATTATTGAATGATTGCAAATATTGACTTTCAGATGATAATTATTGAATGATTGCAAATATTGACTTTCAGATGATAATTATTGAATGATTGCAAATGTTGACTTTCAGATGATAATTGTTAATTGATTGCAAATGTTGACTTTCAGATGATAATTATTGAATGATTGCAATGTTGACTTTCATATGATGATTGTTGCATTTATTGATTGAAATGAGCATTGTTATGCTATTGTTGAATAATATGTTAATTTCGTAATGTCCTTTTATATAAATTGATTATTATTGGTTGATTTTGAAGTGGAATGCAATTGCAAATATTGACTTTCAGATGATAATTATTGAATGATTGCAAATGTTGACTTTCAGATGATAATTATTGAATGATTGCAAATGTTGACTTTCAGATGATAATTATTGAATGATTGCAAATATTGACTTTCAGATGATAATTATTGAATGATTGCAATGTTGACTTTCATATGATGATTGTTGCATTTATTGGTGATTGAAATGAGCATTGTTATGCTATTGTTGAGAAGTATGTTAATTTCGTAATGTCCTTTTATATAAATTGATTATTATTGGTTGATTTTGTGTTTATTGTTTCATTGAATGATTGAAATGCAATTGCAAATATTGACTTTCATATGATTATTGAATGATTGCAATGTTGACTTTCAGATGATAATTGTTAAATGATTGCAAATGTTGACTTTCATATGATGATTGTTGAGTGATTGCAAATGTTGACTTTCATATGATGATTGTTGAGTGATTGCAAATGTTGACTTTCAGATGATGATTGTTGCATTTATTACAATGTTGACTTTCAGATGATAATTGTTAAATGATTGCAAATGTTGACTTTCATATGATAATTGTTAATTGATTGCAATGTTGACTTTCATATGATGATTATTGAATGATTGCAAATGTTGACTTTCAGATGATAATTATTGAATGATTGCAAATAGACTTTCAGATGATAATTGTTGAGTGATTGCAAATGTTGACTTTCAGATGATGATTGTTGCATTTATTGCAATGTTGACTTTCATATGATGATTGCTGAGTGATTGCAAATGTTGACTTTCAGATGATAATTATTGAATGATTGCAAATGTTGACTTTCAGATGATAATTATTGAATGATTGCAATGTTGACTTTCAGATGATAATTATTGAATGATTGCAAATAGACTTTCAGATGATAATTATTGAATGATTGCAAATGTTGACTTTCAGATGATGATTGTTGCATTTATTACAATGTTGATTTTCAGATGATAATTGTTATATGATTGCAAATGTTGACTTTCAGATGATAATTATTGAATGATTGCAAATGTTGACTTTCAGATGATAATTATTGAATGATTGCAATGTTGACTTTCAGATGATAATTATTGAATGATTGCAAATGTTGACTTTCATATGATGATTGTTGAGTGATTGCAAATGTTGACTTTCAGATGATAATTGTTAATTGATTGCAAATGTTGACTTTCAGATGATAATTATTGAATGATTGCAAATATTGACTTTCAGATGATAATTGTTAATTGATTGCAAATGTTGACTTTCAGATGATAATTGTTAATTGATTGCAAATGTTGACTTTCAGATGATAATTATTGAATGATTGCAAATGTTGACTTTCAGATGATAATTGTTATATGATTGCAAATGTTGACTTTCAGATGATAATTATTGAATGATTGCAAATATTGACTTTCAGATGATTATTGAATGATTGCAAATATTGACTTTCAGATGATTATTGAATGATTGCAATGTTGACTTTCATATGATGATTGTTGAGTGATTGCAAATGTTGACTTTCAGATGATAATTGTTAAATGATTGCAAATGTTGACTTTCAGATGATAATTGTTAATTGATTGCAATGTTGACTTTCATATGATAATTTTTAAATGATTGCAAATGTTGACTTTCAGATGATAATTGTTAAATGATTGCAAATGTTGACTTTCAGATGATGATTGTTGCATTTATTACAATGTTGACTTTCAGATGATAATTGTTATATGATTGCAATGTTGACTTTCATATGATAATTGTTGAATGATTGCAAATATTGACTTTCAGATGATAATTATTGAATGATTGCAAATGTTGACTTTCAGATGATAATTGTTAAATGATTGCAAATGTTGACTTTCAGATGATGATTGTTGCATTTATTACAATGTTGACTTTCAGATGATAATTGTTATATGATTGCAATGTTGACTTTCATATGATAATTGTTGAATGATTGCAAATATTGACTTTCAGATGATAATTATTGAATGATTGCAATGTTGACTTTCATATGATGATTGTTGCAGTTATTGATTGAAATGAGCATTGTTATGCTATTGTTGAAAAGTATGTTAATTTCGTAATGTCCTTTTATATAAATTGATTATTATTGGTTGATTTTGAATCAATGTATTGTTTAAAAACATCAGATTAATTACTCATTAGTAATTATTTAAATAAATTTTCTTATTTCAGTTAATATTTGTTTGGTTAGTTTGTTAAATGGCAAAAAGTTCATTTTATTCAATTAATTTTTCAACCATTTTTGGGTTAGAAATTTTCAACAGTTTTTGAGTTAAAATTTTTCAACCATTTTTGTGTTAAAAATTTTCAACCAGTTTTGTGTTAACATTTATCAACCATTTTTTTTATTAACAATTTTGTGGTAAAATTTTTCAACCACTTTTGTGTTAACATTTGCAACCATTTTTGTGTTGACATTTTTCAACCATTTCTTGTTAAAATTTTCAACCATTTTTGTGTTAAAATTTTTCAACCATTTCTTATTAATATTTTCCAACCACTTTTGTGTCAACATTTTCAACCATTTTTATCTTAACATTTTTCGACCATTTTTTGCGTTAAATACGTAAAGCTACGCATCAAAAACAACAACAACAAAACCAGATAAAAGTAGAAAACTAATTATTAAAAAATATATATATTATTTCTTTCGTCGTTAGAGAGATAAGAAATCATAACAGGCAGTTCTCTTCAAATCAAGATTAATGAGACAGGTATCTAATGAACTTTTAGAAGCGTGACTTAGTTACACAGAGAGAGAGAGAGAGAGAGAGAGAGAGAGAGAGGAGAGAGAGAGAGAACGTCTTGTGAATTACCACTAGCCATAACAGATTGCAAGAATGAAAAATAGTAAAAATAAAATAAAGTCCAAATATCTTTCCCTGTTTTATAAATGTGACTTTGTGTGTGTGTGAGAGAGAGAGAGAGAGAGAGAGAGAGAGAGAGAGAGAGAATCACATTAACTAAGAAAATTCAGTCCAAATATGTTTCCCTCTATTAGAAGCGTTCGTTTGAAAGAGAGAGAGAGAGAGAGAGAGAGAGAGAGAGAGAGAGACTATAATTTCCTTCTTTTCCTTGAAAACCAATTTTGAGGAACCTGAGAGAGAGAGAGAGAGAGAGAGAGAGAGAGAGAGAGAGAATGGTATTTCATTCTTTTCCTTGAAAGCTGATTTTGAGAGAGAGAGAGAGAGAGAGAGGAGAGAGAGAGAGAAACTAGAATTTGATTCTTTTCCTTGAAAGCGGATTTTGAGGAACCTGAGAGAGAGAGAGAGAGAGAGAGAGAGAGAGAGAAAGAGAGAGAGAGGGAGAGAGAGAGAGACTGAAATTTTCCTTCTTTTCCTTGAAAACCGATTTTGAGGAACCTTGTGTGCAAATTCTGAACTCACAATCATCCACCAAAAGTTCTTTTCACTTTTGAATCTTTGTTTTCCATCGAGTGGCATTTTGCAACGAGTCTTTCCCATTGTTTAACTGGGCCAAAGGAAACGCTGAAATGAAGATAATTAAGAAAAAAAAAGCACCCTTGGTCAATACTGACAAGGCTGTCCAAATATCCAGCACGTTTCTGCCTAACAATACTTCATTTTCTGAAGATTTTTTTGTTTGTTTTTCATCTCACACTTCGTAAAGCAATTTGGACAATATCTTGTTTACACGGATGTTAAATGTAATAAGGTTTCGAAATGAAGCTTGTGTTAAAGGTCTTTGCACTGTAATTTTTCAGTGGCTAGGCCTTTGATCAAGGGGTTAACTACTGCACTGTTCAGTGGCTAGGTCTTAGCTCAAGGCGTTAATTACAGCACTGTAATTGTTTAGTGGCTAGGTCTTTGCTTCAGGGGATAACTACATCACTGTATTTATTCAGTGGCTAGGTCTTTGCTCAAGGGGTTAACTACTGCACTGTTCAGTGGCTAGGTCTTAGCTCAGGGGTTACTACTGCACTGTAATTGCTCAGTGGCTAGGTCTTTGTTCAAGGGGTTGCACTGTAATTATCCAGTGGCTACTTTCCTCTTGGGAAGGGGTAGAAGAGCCTATTCAGCTATGATAAGCAGCACTTCTAGGAGGAGGACACTCCAAATCAAACCATTGTTCTCTAGTCTTGGGAATTGCCATAACCTCTGTACCATGGTATTCCACTGTCTTGGATTAGAATTCTCTCTCTCTCTCTCTCTCTCTCTCTCTCTCTCTCTCAGTTGCTTTCCAACCACTCCACAGATACCAAATTGTTTCCAAAAGCAAGTCTGCTAAGACCTTTTCACATTTATCTCTCGCATTTTCAGCTTTTCGCATTTTTTTTTTTTTTTTTGAAAGGGGGTAGGGGAGGAGCTGGAGCGTATTCCATTATGAAGGCTCTTAACTAGGTCAATGAACCTATTTGAAGCTTTATTGAAGACCTGCCTTGTTTTATTATTGTGTGATTTTCACCAGTTTCCAGTTTCTTTATTTTAGTTTTCGCTTGGGAAATTAAGCGTCGTTGGAGAATTATTTTATTTTTATTCGGTACAATTAGAGTCAGGTAACAGGTCCAACGAAATCTCATTTCGTTTTGCTTATTTTCGTAATTCTTCGTTGCCTTTTGTCGAGATTAACTTTTGCAGCGAGTAAGGCTTTTCTTCTTGGTGCCACTGTGAGAGAGAGAGAGAGAGAGAGAGAGAGAGAGAGAGAGAGAGAGAGAATATTTATAACTAAATGATCTGATCTCGAATCTGTTTTCTGAATCCGTAATAGCCGAGGCAGTTTATGAATCCATAATAGCTGAGGCAGTTTTATGAATCCGTAATAACCAAGGCAGTTTTCTGAATCCGTAATAGCTGAGGCAGTTTTATGAATCCGTAATAACCAAGGCAGTTTTCTGAATCCGTAATAGCTGAGGCAGTTTTATGAATCCATAATAACCAAGGCAGTTTTCTGAATCCGTAATAGCTGAGGCAGTTTTATGAATCCATAATAACCAAGGCAGTTTTCTGAATCCGTAATAGCTGAGGCAGTTTTATGAATCCGTAATAACCAAGGCAGTTTTCTGAATCCGCAATAGCTGAAGCAGTTTTCAGAATCCGCAATAGAAGAGTCAGTTTCAGAATCCGCAATAGCTGAGGCAGTTTTCTGAATCCGCAATAGCTGAGGCAGTTTTATGAATCCGCAATAGCTGAGGCAGTTTTCTGAATCCGCAATAGCCGAGGCAGTTTTCTGAATCCGCAATAGCTGAGGCAGTTTTATGAATCCGCAATAGCCGAGGCAGTTTTATGAATCCGCAAGAGTCGAGGCAGTTTTATGAATCCGCAAGAGTCGAGGCAGTTTTATGAATCCGTAATAGATGAGGCAGTTTTATGATTCCATAATACCCAAGAGTAAAAAAAAAATAAAATAAAATGAATAATTATTGTATCATAAAAAGAAAAATATACCTTTACATAAATAAAACTATTAAACCACACTTTAAATTACTCTTACTAATATTTAACTTCCCAAGCTATTCCCTACCATGGTTAGCTAGCTAACTGTCCCCATTCTTCATTCACCCATCATTCCTTATCAGATAAGAATAATTAATAAATTAATACGTAATTAAATGCAACATCACTCTACTCTTATCAAGAGAAGACCCATTCATTTTTTTCGCCTTTTACCCCCAAAGGACGTACTGGTACGTTTCACAAAACACATCCTTTACCCACATGGACGTACGGGTACGTCCTTGCAAAAAACTGCTACTTACAATTTTTTTTTGCATATTTTGATAATTTTTTTAGAAACTTCAGGCATTTTCCAAGAGAATGAGATCAACCTGACCTCTCTATGGCGAAAATTAAGGCTGTTAGAGCAATTTAAAAAATATATACTGCAAAATGTGCTTGAAAAAAAAAAAATAACCCCTGGGGGTTAAGGGTTGGAAAGTTCCAAATAGCCTGGGGGTAAAAGGGATTATATGGAAAATAAAAAAAAACATAACATTGTACTGGTCTTATAAAGACTTATTTCATTAAAAAATGGAGAATAATAATGATAATACAATGGAATTCTCTTGATAAAAAAGTAGATAATAGAACATAGGCGTTGAAACAAAAACGCCCATATTAATTGCGTATCTTAATTAGTTATCTGAAGATGAGACTTGTTTATTCTTCAGGGGTTGGGTGACACCCTTTTTATATTCCATTAAATCTTTTCGTCGTTTGTATCAACGTGTATGTATGTATGTATGTGTGTAATATATATATATATATATATATATACAAAAAACAATAAATGCAGCCGTTTCTAGCCCAATGCAGGACAAAAGCCTCAGACATGTCAATTCATGACTGGGGTTGTCTAGTTTTCATCCCCAAGCTGACAAGTGGAGATTGGTGATGCTGGAAGACTTTCGTCTGATAGCTCATAGCAAACCAACCTAGTATGGATGGCCCTGACTAGTACAGCTTAGCTGATCAGGATGATATGCAAATCTTTTCACCACGTTAAAGTATCCTCACTCAGAAAGGGATCTGAATACACACATATATTTATGTGTGTATATATATATACATGTATAGATATATATATATATATATGTAATATATATGTATATATATATATATATATATACAGAGATATATATATATATATATACATGTATATATACATGTATATATATACTATAATATACATGTATATATATATATATATATACAGAGTATATATATATATATACCTCTGTATATATATATAGTATATATACAGAGTAGTATATATATATATATATATACATGTGTACTTATATATATATATATATATATATAATTGCAGGCGTATCACCTCCTACTTAAGGCATAATACATTCCTTTTCGTACATAATGACAGATGGAAATTTAATACAATACCCCTGCCCTCTCCCACCACACTAACCTCCCCTTCTCACCCTCCCCCCCTTCCTTAAATTTACAATTATTAAGGTCGACCTACTGAAGCGTGACCTCAAATTAAAGGAAATGACCAGATCGTGAGAAAAGCCAGGGTCATTAGGTGACCCTAAATGACCTCAGGCGAGAAGACAAGTCAGGGTGGGCAACTGTGGCCCAATTGTCACTATCATTTACAGTGAAGTGGTGTCATTATCATTTACAGTGAGGTGGTGTCATTATCATTTACAGTGCAAAAGCCCTTTTATGTTGCTTTTCATCATTATTCTTTTGATTATTATCTTGATAATTTACTTTATTGGTTAATTATTATTATTATTATTATCATTATTATTATTATTATTATTATTATCATTATTATTGTTATTATTATTATTATAATTATTGTTATTATTATTAGTATCATTAGTATTATTTTTTCTTCTTATTATTATTATTATTATTATTTCTAGCTAAGCTACAACCCTAGTTGGAAAAGCAGGATATGCTATAAGCCCAATGGTCCCAAACGGGGATAATAGCCCAGTGAGGAAAGTAAACCGGGAATAATAAATATTTTAAGAACAGTAACAACGCTAGAATAAATATTTCCTATATAAACTATTAAATCTTTTAACAAAGTTTAATCAAACGTTTTCAAGTGAGGTAGAGATCAATTTCTACTGCAAACTCAATTTTATACTGATTTTCATCATCAATTAATTTTCATCACGTGTGATTATGAATTAATTTCCCTTATTATTATATTGATTATCATCTTGATCATTTACTTTATCAATACTTCAGAAGATTAATTGCAAGCTTAATCAAACGTTTTCAAGCATAAACTGAAATCAATACAAACAGCTTTAAAACAAAGCAGCTTAATCATTGCGAATACAATATATGACAAGAAATTTTAAGTGACACAGGCAACGCATTAATACGAGCAAACATCATACTGTGACGGGCCGAGAGAGGGGTTGTGAACTGAGGTTTTTTTATTAAGGAACACTCTCCTTTATATACAAAACCTCAAGGCAACAGGACATAACATGTTCGAGAGACAGGCAATGTTACAGAGCAAAACCGGAGACATGATCATTCAGGTTCTTTTTTAGTGCGAGGGAAGAGCGCAGATACAAGCATAATATATACAAAATAATTATGTACAATTGTGTGACACACGGTTGGTACATACATACTACATATACCAAAGGCACTTCCCCCAAGTTTGGGGGGTAGCCGACAACAACAAGAAACAAACAAAAAGGGGACCTCTACTCTCTTGTACACGGTTGGTACAATACAAATATATTTCCTCTAAAAGTACTTACAAGTTTGGTCAAAATTGGTACAGTAGTTTTTTGTGTAAAATTCATTAAAATATATAATGAAGTTGAGAAAGAATTTTTAACTAAGAAATCACTGCCAAATCTCTGCTCAGACATTCTCCGAAACACGTAAATGCGCTTACAATAGGCTCTTTCCTCTGGTAGTACTTTCAAGTTTGGTCAAAATTGGTACAGTAATTTTTGTCGTAAAATTCATTAAAATATAAAATGAATTTGAGAAAGAATTTTTAACTAAGAAATCACTGCCAGATCTTTGCTTAGACATTAACGACGCTTCCAATAGGCTCAAATCACAGGGAGCTCTTTCCTCTAATAGTACTTTCAAGTTGGAGAAAATTGGTACAGTAGTTTTTGAGTAATGTTTCTCGCAAACAAATAAAGGAATAAAACAGAGTCCATGAATAAAACTCGATCTATTATTAGCATCGAGTAAGAAAATCGGAAAAAAGTTAAATCAACAAAAGAGGAAATGAATTAAACTGCTTTCACTTTCCTGTTTAATTTTTCGTAGTATTGTTTTCCTATCTCTCTCTCTCTCTCTCTCTCTCTCTCTCTCTCTCTCTCAGGAAAAACTTACTTTCGTATTTTTCCTCTTTAGTGTGTTGTTCCCCACCCTCTCTCTCTCTCTCTCTCTCTCTCTCTCTTCTCTCTCTCTCTCACGACACACACACAAAACTTTTACTTTCGTATATTTCTTTTATGGGGTCTCTCTCTCTCTCTCTCTCTCTCTCTCTCTCTCTCAACACTTTTACTTTCGTATTTTTCCTCTTTAATGTGTTGTTTCATATTCTCTCTTCTCCTTTACGGTCTCTCTCTCTCTCTCTCTCTCTCTCTCCTCTCTCTCTCTCTCTCTCCATGGTAGCTACTTTTTGTCATGCCAAATCTAGTATGACGTCCAAAAAAAAAAAAATGAAAATGTGATTCATAGTAATCTACTTTTTCTCCGCCAATTTAAATCCAGGAATTTTAGATATTTTCAAGATCAACAGGCTTGTCTTTATAAAAAAAATATTAAATAAAATGAAAAAACCACACTATTTGCAGTGAAGTTTCAATATAATTAAAATCATTATCAATGAGATATGAATATAAGGTTTTTATTAATTTGATGAATAGTTTTTATAGCAAAATCAAAGTAGACAAGAATAGAGCCAAATTAATAGAGAATAATAGTTATATAGTATATATATACACATATATATAGATATATATAATATATATATATATAATATATACATGTAATATATATATATACATAACTTATTTACCAGTAATTTTGAATATATTACTAATAAGCTATTATAAATCATTATTATTATTATTATTATTATTATTATTATCAATTTATATATATATATTATATAATATACATATACTGTATATACTTATATATGAATACATAGCCTCTACACACATACACACACACAAACACACACACCACACACACACACACTAATATATATATATATATATAGTCAAACACTTTCTCTTCATTATAAAGGGAAGATTACGATTATCTATGACACAACAAATAACCACAAAGAAACCGTTTGAAGCTCAATGCCTCAAATATACCAAGGGAAGGCCAGGGACAATATCCAGTGTTTAACCTCATAGGAATTCCCGGCCAAGGACATCCCGAACCTCGTGTGGATGTGTTACTAATATCAGATAAATATATAAGGCTTAGTTGGATGGGGGGGGGGGGTTTCAACTAAGAGAATACATTCACGTTATAGGAATGATCAGGGAACTTATGGGAAAATTCTTTAGCTATTACACACTCACATATATATATACAGTGTATATATATATATATATATATATACATATATACATATATAAATATAATATATATACACATATATATATGTATATATACCAATATAATTATAAATAAATAAATAAATATATTATATATATATATATATAGTGAGAGAGAGAGAGAGAAGAGAGAGAGAGAGAGAGAGAGAATCCTCGTCAACAAACATTAAACGGAACTTTGCGTATTATTATTATTATTATTATTATTATTATTATTATTATTAATTGCTAAGCTACAACCATAGTTGGAAAAGCAGGATGCTATAAGCCCAGGAACCCCAACATGGAAAATAGCCCAGTGAGGAAAGTAAACAAGGAAAAAATAAATATATTAATGCAGTACCAACATTAAAATATATATTTTTCTATAAAAACTATAAAAATTTAACAAAACAAGAGGAAGAGAAATTAGATAGAATAGTGTGACCGACTGTACCGATATACAAACTCTAATCTATTCTATAATAATAATAATTGTCATTATTACTAGGCAAGCAACAAGCCTAGTTGAAAAATCAGAATGCTATAAGCCCGAGGACTCCAAGCAGGGAAAGCAGCTCAGCGCGGAAATGAAATAATGAAGAGCAAACAAAATATATCATCATCATCATCATCATCATCACCTCCTACGCCTATTGAAGCAAAGGCCTCGATAGAGGATTCATTGGCTAGATTCATCAAAGGATACCCAGTTCCTTGTGATGAGCGGTGCCTATCTAACTAAGGCAAGTGACCCTTTTTGGTCCCTAGTAATTTTAGTAAGATCATCCGCCAGGCATCAGGAGTAAAAGCCGCAGAGGCAGTTTGTCCATCGCCTTAAACCCAATCCGTCACTCTGCTGCCAGTGACTTCAACGAGATTTAGGGCGGCATTTCCCCCACACCCCAAATCTCTCGTTACCAAGTTTGCTCATCCGCTTATATAACCGTTAGCAAACATGGATTGCTAATGATAAACCACCTAGCACGATTAAATAAAATATACATAATTAATAAAAATATAAAATATCTTCAAGATCAGTAACAACGCTAAGACAGATCAGTATATTATTATTATTATTATTACTATTATTATCATTATTATCATTATTATAATTATTACTTGCTAGGCTACAACGCTAGTTGGAGAAGCAAGATGCTATAAGCCCAGGGGCCCCAACAGGGAAAATTGCCCAGTGAGGAAAGGATACATTGGAAAATACTCTTTTAATAAGTGTAACAACATTAAAATAAATATTTCCTATTTAAACTATAAAACTTTAACAAAACAAGAAGAAGAGAAATCAGATAGAATAGTGTGCCCGAGTGTACCCTCAAGCAAGAGAACTCTAACCCAAGACAGTGGGAAGACCATGGTACAGAGGCTATAGCACTACCCAAGACTAGAGAACAATGGTTTGATTTTGGAGTGTCCTTCTCCTAGAAGAGCTGCTTACCATAGCTAAAGAGTCTCTCCTACCCTTACCAAGAGAGAAAGCAGCCACTGAACAAATACAGTGTAGTAGTTAAACCCTTGAGCGAAGAACAGTTTAGTAATCTCAGTGTTGTCAGGCGTATGAGGACAGAGGAGAATCTGTAAAGAATAGGCCAGACTATTCGACGTATGTGTAGGCAAAGAGAAAGAACTGTAACCAGAGATAAGGATCCAATGTAGTACTGTCTGGCCAGTCAAAGGACCCCACAAATCTCTGGCGAGACTTAAAACGAGACTTATGTTAACCTTGATCAACAGAAAAGAATTGACAAGTTTGGAGATGTACATTAAGCTATTTTACATGATAAATGGACTCCTCAAGAACACATTCTTGAGTAGTGATAAAACCCGGGAAATCTACAGGAAGGATGTGGTTCCCAATTATGAACACTCGGCTGCCCATTGGCTCGTCCACCGAAGCGAATGCAACCAATCAAATTGTCTGTACTTGCAATATAACACAAATAGGAACATTATTTTTTTCTTTTTTTATATATAAAAATTGGACTATAACAGTTTGATTTAATATCTTCGATATAGAATAAAAAATGTATCGAGAAAATATTTCTTATCAAATATTATTTTTTTATATAAAATTGAATTAAGTTTGATTTGATATTTCCGATGTATAAATGTAGGGTATAAAAACGTATAGGGAAAATATCTCGTGTTTAATTAATATCTGAAAAGCTTTTTGAAAAATTTTGCTGAAAGGGGCACTTGTGGATATACGAATTTTTTACTAACTACTACAGAAAAGGGCACTTGTGGATATACAAATTTTTTCATAAATTCTACAGAAAAAGAACACTTGTGGATATACGAATTTTTTTTACTAAATTCTACAGATAAAAGGGCACTTGTGGATATACGAATTTTTTACTAAATTCTACAGAAAAAAATGGCACTTGTGGATATACGATTTTTTTACTAAATTCTACAGATGAAAGGGCACGTGTGGATATACGAATTTTTACAAAATTCTACAGATAAAATGGCACTTGTGGATATTACGATTTTTTTACTAAATTCTACAGAAAAAAGGGCACTTGTACATATACGAATTTTTTTACTAAATTCTTCAGATAAAAGGGCACTTGTGGAGTATAGGAATTTTTTACTAAATTCTACAGATAAAAGGGCACTTGGGGATACACGAAGTATTCATAAATTCTACCTAAAAGGGCACTTGTGGATACACGATTTTTTTTACTAAATTCTACAGATAAAAGGGCACTTGTGGATATACGAATTTTTTTCATAAATTCCACAGAAAAAAAGGGTACTTGTGGATATACGATTTTTTTCATAAATTCTACAGATGGGACACTGGTAGATATACAATTTTTTTTACTAAATTCTACAGGAAAAAAAAAGGGCACTTGTGGATATACGATCGCTTGGTACCAATGTAAAAACCAAAATACTCAAAAAGTGACTCATCATTACCACTAGAATTAAAAAAAAAAAAATTATGATTGGCTAATTATATGAAAGTTCCTTATTGCCAGAAACCTCTTAATTTCTAAAACCGGTTTTGCTCACTGCAGGCTTTAGATAGAAATATCGATAGGAGTTAAGAGATGTACACATGTATGACTCAGAGAGAGAGAGAGAGAGAGAGAGAGAGAGAGAGAGAATTCTCTTGAAATGAAAGCGAAAGTACAGAAATACAGATATGCAGGCACCTCTGGAGTTACCTAATACTGTACTGGCATGCCAAGCTGGTGATTCTCTCTCTCTCTCTCTCTCTCTCTCTCTCTCTCTCTCTAACATGTGAATGGAAAAAAGTAATGGTATAAAGGAAAGGGAGAGAGTGCAGGTTAATAATCAAAGCTGAATGGCAGACCATGAAGGAACAGCTGATAGCTGTCAATCAAAATTTTAAAAACCTACCAAAACCGAAAATGAAAGAATACTTTTAAAAGTAAATAAAAACCAAAAAGTAAACATCAATTGATAAAAATCAAAACCACCCAGGCATATAAAATTAAAATTCCAATATAATAAAAAAAGAAAGAATAGTCTCATGAAATGGGGGAAGGCGGCCACTGGTACATAAGAGATGATGGCTCCTGGCAATAACCCAAGGACAGCTGGGCGCTGATCTGTTCATCCTATCTCTCTCTCTTTCTCTCTCTCTCTCTCTCTCTCTCTCTCTCTCTCTCTCTCGTATCAATTATTAAGGCCTTTAATTATTCAAGCACTGCTGTTTTAACTTCAGGATACCATCCTCTGAAAACTTTCTCTCTCTCTCTCTCTCTCTCTCTCTCTCTCTCTCTCTCTGATCAATTATTAAGACCTTTCATTATTCAAGCACTGTGCTGTTTAACTTCAGGATACCATCCACTGAAAACTCTCTCTCTCTCTCTCTCTCTCTCTCTCTCTCTCTCGTATCAATTATTAAGACCTTTCATTATTCAAGCACTGTGCTGTTTTAACTTCAGGATACCATCCTCTGAAAACTCTCTCTCTCTCTCTCTCTCTCTCTCTCTCTCTCTCGTATCAATTGTTAAGATCTTTCATTATGCAAGCACTGTGCTGTTTTAACTTCAGGATACCATCCTCTGAAAACTCTCTCTCTCTCTCTCTCTCTCTCTCTCTCTCTCTCTCTCTGATCAATTATCAAGACCTTTCATTATTCAAGCACTGTGCTGTTTTAACTTCAGGATACCATCCTCTGAAAACTCACTCTCTCTCTCTCTCTCTCTCTCTCTCTCTCTCTCTCTCATTCCAGTTAGGGTCATCCTCCCATCCAGTATCCCAACCTCTGGCATCTCTCCACGTTCCAGCACGGTCAAAAGTATTAATTTGAAAGTGAGAGTTATTAAACCACAGTCCATTCTGCTTCTGTCTCTGTTGAGTGAAAAAAATTGTACTCTTTCGACCACTCAAGGATTTGCTTGAGTGGAATCCACAAACATCGATATCACATCTCTATCATCGTAATACTAGTGTAAGCGACCCGTGAAAAATGATCTATAAATAGATAGATATGCACACAAACGCATCGCGCTCTAACCAGAGTATGACTACTCTCTATCCCTTCGACCGGATGGACTGGGGAGAGCTGAGCGTGACCGGAAAGATTTTATATATATATATATATACATATATATATACATATATATATATATATATATATAATATATATACATATATACATATATATATATATACATATATATATATATATATATATATATATCCAGACAGTTGCTTTTTATTATATAGGAGAGAGTTGAGATTGTGGATGAAACCAGAATTTTTCAAACGATTAAAGTATTGATAAATCAACTTTTTAGAAATAAAACTATCATGATTTTTTAAAAATTAAATCAATAACAATTCAACTCGTCTAAATAAAATAAAACTACCGTAAAAAAAACTAGCCTTCAGAATATCAGTAATCAAACAAAGAGAAACATCTTAGCCATAATTATCAGTAACAGAAATTTTTTTTTTTTTTTTTTTTTTAATTTTTTGAGCTTCGCCTTCCCTTCCTGGATAAAAAACTCAAGTGATGAACTTCTCAACTGCCAGGATGGTAATTATCGTCTCATGGATCAAGACAGTAAACGAGTTGAACATCGTACCTGATGTAAAAAGATGTCGTTAATAGGAAAGTCTTTCTGTTGGCATCCTGACGTGTAGAGAACTTGTTGTTGTTGTTATTATTATTATTATTATTATTATTATTATTATTATTATTATTATTACCTAAGCTAAAACCCAAGTTTTAAAAGCAGGATGCTAAAAGCCCAAGGGCCTCAAAAGGGAAAAAAATAGCCCAGTGAGGAAAGGAAAAGTTAAAATAACATATCTTAAGAATAGTAACAGCATTTCAATACATCTTTCATAAATAAAGTATAAAAAGAAACTTATGCCAGCCTGTTCAACATATATCATTCGCTGGTTGTAAAAGCAGGATGCTAGAAGCCCAAGGGCCCCAAAAGGGAAAAAATAGCCCAGTGAGGAAAGGAAATAAGGTAATAAATAAACTACAAGCGAAGTAATGAACAGTTAAAATAACATATTTTAAGAACAGTAACAACATTAAAAGACATCTTTCATAAGTAAACTAAATAAACTATAAAGAGACATTAAAATACCGGTAGATCTTTCATAAACTATAAAAAAGAAACTTATGCCAACCTATTCAACATAAAAACATTCGCTGCATGCTTGAATTTTTGTTGGCAATTCTGAGTAGGAAACCCACTCGTAGATTCATGAAGGCAAGTATGCAGGTATTGCTCAAAACGCAAACAGGTTTTCTTTAGCACCGATACAAGGACACACACAGTCTCTCCCTTGCATAACATACTGGAGGTTAAGCAATAATTTGATATACGTTGAACCCCAGTGAACCTAACTGTTTCTAACGCGGGATAAGATGGGGGGGGAAAAGAAATTACATTTTTCGAGTTTTTGGTGAGGAAAGATACCCTAAACTTTACAGAAGATTTGCCGGAAAATTGAATACTATGCTGGGCACTTGAACAGCCCCTTAAGACACCTATCTTGCCTATCAAGGGACATTTAACAACCACTTAGGAAGCCTATCTTGCCTATCAAGGGACATTTAATCAGCACTTAAGCAACACATCTTGCCTATCAAGGGACATTTAATCAGCACTCAAGTAACCTATTTTGTCTATCAAGGGACATTTAATCAGCACTTAAGTAACTTATCTTGCCTATCAAGGGACATTTAATCAGCACTTAAGTAACTTATCTTGCCTATCAAGGGACATTTAATCAGCACTTAAGTAACTTATCTTGCCTATCAAGGGACATTTAATCAGCTCTTAAGAAGCCTCTCTTGTCTATCAAGGGACATATAATAACCACTTAGGAAGCCTATCTTGCCTATCAAGGGACATTTAATAACCACTTAGGAAGCCTATCTTGCCTATCAAGGGACATTTAATCAGAACTTAATTAACTTATCTTGCCTATCAAGGGACATTTAATCAGCACTTAAGTAACTTATCTTGCCTATCAAGGGACATTTAATCAGCACTTAAGAAGATATCTTGCCTATCAAGGGACATTTAATCAGCACTCAAGTAACTTATCTTGCCTATCAAGGGACATTCAATCAGCACTTAACTTATCTTGCCTATCAAGGGACATTTAATCAGCACTTAACTTATCTTGCCTATCAAGGGACATTTAATCAGCACTTAAGTAACTTATCTTGCCTATCAAGGGACATTTAATCAGCACTTAAGTAACATATCTTGCCTATCAAGGGACATTTAATCAGCACTTAAGCAACTTATCTTGCCTATCAAGGGACATTTAATCAGCACTTAAGTAACTTATCTTGATTATCAAACACTTAATTAGCACTTGAGAAACTTATCTTGCCTATCAAGGGACATTTAATCAGCACTTAAGTAACATATCTTGCCTATCAAGGGACATTTAATCAGCACTTAAGTAACTTATCTTGCCTATCAAGGGACATTTAATCAGCACTTAAGCAACTTATCTTGCCTATCAAGGGACATTTAATCAGAACTTAATTAACATATCTTGCCTATCAAGGGACATTTAATCGTCACTTAAGTAACTTATCTTGCCTATCAAGGGACATTTAATCAGCACTTAAGTAACATATCTTGCCTATCAAGGGACACTTAATCAGCACTTAATTAACTTATCTTGCCTATCAAGGGACATTTAATCAGAACTTAATTAACTTATCTTGCCTATCAAGGGACATTTAATCAGCACTTAAGTAACATATCTTGCCTATCAAGGGACATTTAATCAGCACTTAAGTAACTTATCTTGCCTATCAAGGGACATTTAATCAGCACTTAAGCAACTTATCTTGCCTATCAAGGGACATTTAATCAGCACTTAAGCAACTTATCTTGCCTATCAAGGGACATTTAATCAGCACTTAAGTAACATATCTTGCCTATCAAGGGACATTTAATCAGCACTTAAGTAACATATCTTGCCTATCAAGGGACATTTAACAACCACTTAAGTAACATATCTTGCCTATCAAGGGACATTTAATCAGCACTTAAGTAACATATCTTGCCTATCAAGGGACATTTAATCAGCACTTAAGCAACTTATCTTGCCTATCAAGGGACATTTAACAACCACTTAGGAAGCCTATCTTGCCTATCAAGGGACATTTAATCAGCACTTAACTTATCTTGCCTATCAAGGGACATTTAATCAGAACTTAATTAACTTATCTTGCCTATCAAGGGACATTTAATCAGCACTTAAGTAACTTATCTTGCCTATCAAGGGACATTTAATCAGCACTTAAGTAACATATCTTGCCTATCAAGGGACATTTAATCAGCACTTAAGCAACTTATCTTGCCTATCAAGGGACATTTAATCAGCTCTTAAGAAGCCTCTCTTGTCTATCAAGGGACATTCAATCAGCACTTAATTAACTTATCTTGCCTATCAAGGGACATTTAATCAGCACTTAATTAACTTATCTTGCCTATCAAGGGACATTTAATCAGCACTTAAGCAACTTATCTTGCCTATCAAGGGACATTTAATCAGCTCTTAAGAAGCCTCTCTTGTCTATCAAGGGACATTTAATCAGCACTTAATTAACTTATCTTGCCTATCAAGGGACATTTAATCAGCACTTAATTAACTTATCTTGTCTATCAAGGGACATTTAATCAGCACTTAATTAACTTATCTTGCCTATCAAGGGACATTTAATCAGCACTTAATTAACTTATCTTGCCTATCAAGGGACATTTAATCAGCACTTAAGCAACTTATCTTGCCTATCAAGGGACATTTAATCAGCTCTTAAGAAGCCTCTCTTGTCTATCAAGGGACATTTAATCAGCACTTAATTAACTTATCTTGCCTATCAAGGGACATTTAATCAGAACTTAATTAACTTATCTTGCCTATCAAGGGACATTTAATCAGCACTTGAGAAGCCTATCTTGTCTATCAATGGACATAAAATCAGCTCTTTATCAGAACTTTGTTCAATGGCTACTTTCCACTTGATAAGGGCAAAAGACTTAAACTATGTAATCAGCTCATCTATAAAGGGCACTCCAAAATCAAACCACTGTTCTCAAATCTTGATTAGTGCCATGGCCTCTGTATCATGGTCTTCCACTATCTTAGGTTAGAATTCTCTTGCTTGAGGGTACACTCAGGCACACTATTCTATGTTTCCTTCTTTCCTTTCATCACTGGTCTATTTTCCATGTTGAAGCCCTTGGGCTTATACCATCCTGCTTTTCTAATTTGAGTTGTAGCTTAGCAAGTAATGATGATAAATAATTTACCAGCATATCTTGGCTATCAAAGACACATTATCAGAACTTAGGAAGCATATCTTGGCTATCAAAGACATTATCAGAACTTAAGAAGCATATCTTGGCTATCAAAGACACATTATCAGAACTTAAGAAGCATATCTTACCAGAACTTAAGAAGCATACCTTGGCTATCAAAGACACTTTACCACATCTTAAGAAGCATACCTTACAAGAACTTAAGAAGCATACCTTGGCTATCAAAGACACTTTGCCACAACTTAAGAAGCATACCTTACAAGAACTTAAGAAGCATACCTTGGCTATCAAAGACACTTTGCCACAACTTAAGAAGCATACCTTACAAGAACTTAAGAAGCATACCTTGGCTATCAAAGAAACTATCAGAACTTAAGAAGCATATCTTGGCTATCAAAGACATTATCAGAACTTAAGAAGCATATCTTGGCTATCAAAGACATTATCAGAACTTAAGAAGCATATCTTGGCTATCGGGAACTAGACGTCTAGCCTTCGCACGCCTCTGAACCGACCTTGCCAAGAGCACGTAACAGAACGTTAGCATTGCTTCCGCTGAGGTAATAATAGGAGAAATTTATTGCATGCAGTTGCTGCGTCTTAGGTTTTTACAACTTCTTAAACAGAATTACAGCTATCAATAAAAAAATTCAATATCTTGTTCGAATGCTGCGTCTTAGGTTTTTTATGCTGCGTCTTAGGTTTTTACAACTTAAACAGAATTACAGCTATCAATAAAAAAAATTCAATATCTTGTTCGAATGCTGCGTCTTAGGTTTTTTATGCTGCGTCTTATGTTTTTACAACTTAAACAGAATTACAGCTATCAATAAAAAAATTCAATATCTTGTTCGAATGCTGAGTCTTAGGTTTTTTATGCTGCGTCTTATGTTTTTACAACTTAAACAGAATTACAGCTATCAATAAAAAAATTCAATATCTTGTTCGAATGCTGAGTCTTAGGTTTTTTATGCTGCGTCTTATGTTTTTACAACTTAAACAGAATTACAGCTATCAATAAAAAAAAATTCAATATCTTGTTCGAATGCTGCGTCTTAGGTTTTTTATGCTGCGTCTTAGGTTTTTACAACTTCTTAAACGGAATTACAGTTATCGATAAAAAAATTTAATATCTTGGGTGACTTATCATTCAATGCTCAAGAGCTTTAATTCATCCAAGAAGCGAATTATCATCAGGTTATTCCTATTATCATAGTTAAAGGAAGGACAGCCTACATGGCTACGTAAATATCCAAGGACATATTTATAAAAAAAAAAAAAAAAAAAAAAAAAAAAAAAAATCTGTCCTACTTTAAATTCCATGAGGCGATTCAGGTTCTAAGCAGATATTTACGAGTGAAGTTGCTGGCCTTACGCCCTAACACAAATGCTCCAGGGACTAATTTGCGTCAGTCTTGCTAAGGTCTTTTTCATCTTAAGCTGCATCCCACTACAGTTGACTGACACCTTCATTCAGTCCTTGGATCAGACGAGACACAACAATAAGTGAATTAATACTTCCTCTATCTCCCAGACATTACCCAGACTTGGTACATGGGCCGGGGAGGCCAATCAGCACCAAAATGCAACTGGGTAAAACCCCGCTATCACCCGACGGGGGTTCGAACCCCGCTCAAGCTCGATAGTTTCTTGTAGAGCCTGCAACTGCACCATCCTTGTGAGCTAAGGATGGTAGAGGGGGAGCCTATAGGTTTACCTGCTGAATCACCAGCAGCCATTGCCTGGCCCTCCCTGGTCCTACCTTTTGTGGAGAGGGGGCTTGGGCGCTGATCATATGTATATATGGTCAGTCTCTAGGGTATTGTCTTCCTAGGGCACTGTCACTGTCCCTTGCCTCTGCCATTCATGAGTGGTCTTTAAACCTTTAAATCTGTTATTTAAAGATATGTTATTTTTCTACTGGAGTCAGCGTGCCTCACTCGCAGTTCTTCTAGGAGAAAGACACTCCAAAATCAAACCATTGTTCTCTAGTCTTGGGTAGTGCCACAGCCTCTGTACCATGGTCTTCCACTGTCTTGGGGAAGAGTTCTCTGGCTTGAGGGTACACTCCTGCACACTATTCTATCTTATTTCTCTTCCTTTTGTTTTTTAAAGCTTTTATAGTTTATATATGAAAGATTTGTTTTGGCGTTGTTAATATTCTTAAAATATTCTATCTTAATTGTTAATTACTTCCCTTGTAGTTTATTTATTTCCTCATTTCCTTTCCTCACTGGGCTATTCCCGTGTTGAAGCCCTTGGGCTTATAGCATCCTGCTTTTCCAACTAGGGTTGTAACTTAGCTTGTAATAATAATAATAATAATAATAATAATAATACCCAAAAACATCCTTAATTGTGCGAAAATAATTCCAAATACAGACAAATGAAATCAGCTGGGCGTGAACTTTGATCTGTAGTGCAGCACGGTTAAACTTTCGCTTATTTTAATGACCTACGCTTTCCATTTCACCCCTTTCTGGACGACAGGTGTCTGGAAGCGCGAATAGGTAGGTGATTATTTGACCTGTTTTTCGCCTTCCCAGTACCCGTCGTCCAGAAATGGGTGAAATGGAAATCCCCTTAAACACCCGGATATGCAGAAAATTATATGAGTGTCTGTATCACGAAATGAACAGAATACTGGTTACTGTCTTATTCATACTTGACTTACCCACTCGTTCTCTTGTTTCAAAGAAATGGTAGGGATGAAAATGAACAAGATACTGGTCACTGTCTTATTCATACTTGACTTACCCACTCGCTTTCTATGATGGTTTTAAAGAAATGGTTGACATGCAAATGAACAAGATACTGGTTACTGTCTTATTCATACCTGAATTACCCACTTTCGCTCTTTAATTATTTTAAAGAAATGATGGATGAAAATGATTTGATAAACCTAATCTAAATAAGACACGTTAAAAACAAATAGAAAAAGGTTAAATAAAAGAAATTTCAAAAAAGATATAAAGAATACAAAGACGAATTAGGAAAAAAGATAAAAAGAATACAAAGACGAATTTTAAAGTATTATTAGAAAGTAGCTTCAGGGAAAACCAATGTCGTGACAGAGAGTTTGAAAACTTGAATAAGAACCGGGTGAAAAGGTTAAACACTGAGAGCAGCGCTGCTAGAGGAGAATGGAAACAGCAAAGAAGGTTTTAATCAATGAATAAAAAGATTAAAAACGTTTAAAAGGAAAACCAAAAACGCCTATGTAGAGTTTTACGAGGTTTGAAGGTTTAAAGGTCGCTCGTGAATGGCAGAGACAAGGCACAGTGACATTGCCCTATCAAGCAGAACAATGCCCTAGAGACTGAGTATATATACACAAGATCAGCGCCCAAGCACCCTCTCTACCCCAGCTTGGACCAAGGAGGGTCAGGCAATGGCTGCTGATGATTCAGCAGATAGAACTATAGGCTCCCCCAACCCCACAAATCGTTAGCTCACAAGGATGGTGAGGTTGCAGCGACCAAAGGAACTAACGAGTTTGAGCGGGATTCGAACCCCAGTCAGGGACGTTACCACATCTGCCACCCAACCTTCGCCCAACACCCCAAATCGTTAGCTCACAAGGATGGTGAGGTTGCAGAGACCAAAGGAAATAACGAGTTCGAGCGGGACTCGAACCCCAGTCAGGGACGTTACCACATCTGCCACTTAACCCTATAATTAGTGAGTTATATTTAGCAAGTAAAAAAATATAAAACAAAGAAAATTCACAGGAAAAAAAATTCCTTTAGAATGTATTAAGGAAGTTTGTGGTTTAAACTCTGAATCATGATCATTATATCATCATAAATCTTAATAATCATGACAATTGTACGTGTTGGTAACTTCCTAGGTGTTGCCAATGCTTATACAATATTGCCATATATTAATAAGACAAGAATTGAATTAGTGATATGCAACATTTGGAATAATGCTTGAAAGCGCATAATAAAATAAATGATACATATAGGATAATGATAATAATACTGATACATGTTAAATGTATCTTTATGTACCTACAACAATAAAAATAGCGTTACAAACATAACGGCGGTAGTTCCAATTCCTGAAATTTCGTGTAGTTTTCGTTTGCTTATTCATCGACCTTGTTGAGTGACTTGAACATATTATTCTTCTAACAAGAATTTCAAGGATCTTGGCTGATCATTCATCGTCGTTATACATTGCATGAAGTCACAGAAAAACTATCGTACGTACGCACACACGCTATTATCATTACTACTACTACTACTACTACTTCTACTACTACTATTACTACTACTACTACTACTAAAGTCAATTCTCTTTAGTGAGGCAGATTTGCACCGACTCGCAAGGGTGCCCTTTTAGCTCGGAAAAGTTTCCTGATCGCTGATTGGTTGGACAAGATCATTCTAACCAATCAGATAGCAGGAAACTTTTCCGAGCTAAAAGGGCACCACTGCGAGTCCGTGCAAATGCGCCTCCTTAAAAAAAATTGAGTATAGATAAGCAACAGCCCTAGTTGGAAAAGCAGGATGCTACAAGCCCTAGGGCTTCAAGGGGGAGTA
>NC_090731.1:171390223-171392723 GCF_036898095.1 Palaemon carinicauda | reverse complement strand
AGGCCTCAGACATGTCCTTTATTCATGTCTTGGACTAGTCCAGTATTTATTACCACGCTGACCGCTGCGGATTGGTGATGGTGGGAGATTTTCGTCTGAGCTCAAGTGTTCGGGTCACACAGCATTATGAAATCATGGAAATTTGCATTAAAGGAAAATTTACGCCTATAAAATACAAACTTCAAAAGCTATTATGGACTTTTCCCGTCTTTCTCATAATTAACTTCGTTGTTTCTTGTCTTTATTTGTATGTTAGACCTTTCTATTACGTCATCCATCTCGTGTTAGACAAGGCTGCCCTATATTTAGTGAAAGGTAGCGTCCTTTACAACGAAAGCACATGGTTTTGTATCTCAATGAGTCCACAGTAAGAGAAGGGGAATTTTTTTAGCAGTTTAATCCGGTAGTATGCGAGATTGGTATTTGTGTTGGCGTTGAAATCTCCAATTATTGAAATTCTCGTAGTATACGAGATAGCTATTTGTGTTAGCGTTGATATCTCCATAAGCACATATTGAAATTCTAGTAGTATGCGAGATAGCTATCTAAGTCCGCGTTGAAATCTCTAGCTACGAGCTTAAATTCTCGTATATACTTTATAATGAATTTCATATCGATATAAACTTGTTATCATTTTCTATCCCATCTCTCTCTTTCACCCTCTCCATCCTAACTGCAACCCACACTAGTCAGATAATAACAAGGTACATTATTTATTCCTTAGGTCGAAAGAGTGCGTTCACATTGTCTAAACTCGTTTTGTCTGGTGTCGGAAATCTGCGAGCTAAGCGCGTTATTAACTGCGCTACGGAGAGAGAGAGAGAGAGAGAGAGAGAGAGAGAGAGAGAATATCAATAGCTATACGAGACGAGAGCGTATCAACTGCTCTGAGAGAGAGAGAGAGAGAGAGAGAGAGAGAGAGGAATAATAGCATTCTGGACTTCCACCCGTCTTGTCTAAAAATAATCGAAGCAGAACCATGGCAAACATGTTCTTGAAAATGTCCATAAAAAAAACAAGAGGAATCTCTTAGCCCGTCATGCTTCTTTCAAGGACAAGATTAATAAGACAAACACGCACACACACACACATATACATTACCGATTGAATAAAAACATGTAAAAAAACACTATGGTAAGTGTACTGTGCTTTACTTCCTATTATAAATTGTATAAACAAAGAAAATGCCAAAAAAAAAAAAAAAAAATTTGCTTGAAATATCTATAAGAAATCGAAGCTGATGATTTGAGTTCAAAAACACACACTCAGTACAGTTGGACACATGATTCCCGAGTACGACTCGGTCCGGAAAAAAGTGTACCCTGTCACGCCCTTACTGCCCGCTGAGTAACCAAACTAGCTAGTTTAGGGCGAGATAGCAGAGGTGGTGTGT
Source organism: Palaemon carinicauda (assembly GCF_036898095.1). Lineage (NCBI taxonomy): Eukaryota > Metazoa > Arthropoda > Malacostraca > Decapoda > Palaemonidae > Palaemon > Palaemon carinicauda. Next base: position 171,391,330 of record NC_090731.1, on the reverse strand, counting down.
GGACCCTACACACAGAAACTCGGCGTGCAGTATAGTTGAGACAAGGTGCCCTTTTCTGAGACAGAGCTGTACCAAGAATGCCTGTATCCAACTGTACATATTCACTCCAACACAGGCACGTGGTAATTACAATGCATGAAATTCATGGCTGTTCTTCACAGTAATGTTAAGATAATGTCAGAGAAACGCCAGAGTTGTCACGCGTCAACAGGCAGAAGTAGAGGATAAAATTCGAAGGTTTTTGTCATGGTACCAAACGTAGAGGATAAAATTCGAAGGTTTTTGTCATGGTACCAAACGTAGAGGATAAAATTCGAAGGTTTAGGATAAATTTCGAAGGTTTCTGTCATGGTATCAAACGTAGAGGATAAAATTCGAAGGTTTTTGTCATGGTACCAAACGTAGAGGATAAAATTCGAAGGTTTAGGATAAATTTCGAAGGTTTTTGTCATGGTATCAAACGTAGAGGATAAAATTCGAAGGTTTAGGATAAATTTCGAAGGTTTTTGTCATGGTATCAAACGTAGAGGATGAAATTCGAAGGTTTTTGTCATGGTACCAAACGTAGAGGATAAAATTCGAAGGTTTAGGATAAATTTCGAAGGTTTTTGTCATGGTATCAAACGTAGAGGATGAAATTCGAAGGTTTTTGTCATGGTACCAAACGTAGAGGATAAAATTCGAAGGTTTAGGATAAATTTCGAAGGTTTTTGTCATGGTATCAAACGTAGAGGATAAAATTCGAAGGTTTTTGTCATGGTACCAAACGTAGAGGATAAAATTCGAAGGTTTTTGTCATGGTACCAAACGTAGAGGATAAAATTCGAAGGTTTAGGATAAATTTCGAAGGTTTTTGTCATGGTATCAAACGTAGAGGATAAAATTCGAAGGTTTTTGTCATGGTACCAAACGTAGAGGATAAAATTCGAAGGTTTTTGTCCTGGTACCAAACGTAGAGGATAAAATTCGAAGGTTTAGGATAAATTTCGAAGGTTTTTGTCATGGTATCAAACGTAGAGGATGAAATTCGAAGGTTTAGGATAAATTTCGAAGGTTTTTGTCATGGTATCAAACGTAGAGGATGAAATTCGAAGGTTTTTGTCATGG
>NC_090731.1:171370518-171380518 GCF_036898095.1 Palaemon carinicauda | reverse complement strand
GCCTTCTCCATCATTTTTCAAATGGGAAAAGAAGGCCTTATCCATCATTTGTCAGAGGAAAAAAGAAGCCTTCTCCATCATTCATCAAAGGAAAAAGGAACCCTTCTCCAACATTTGTCAGAGGAAAAAAGAAGCCTTCTCCATCATTTTTCAAATGGGAAAAGAAGGCCTTATCCATCATTTGTCAGAGGAAAAAAGAAGCCTTCTCCATCATTTTTCAAATGGGAAAAGAAGGCCTTATCCATCATTTGTCAGAGGAAAAAAGAAGCCTTCTCCATCATTTTTCAAATGGGAAAAGAAGGCCTTATCCATCATTTATCAGAGGAAAAAAGAAGCCTTCTCCATCATTTTTCAAATGGGAAAAGAAGGCCTTATCCATCATTTGTCAGAGGAAAAAAGAAGCCTTCTCCATCATTTTTCAAATGGGAAAAGAAGGCCTTATCCATCATTTGTCAGAGGAAAAAAGAAGCCTTCTCCATCATTTTTCAAATGGGAAAAGAAGGCCTTATCCATCATTTGTCAGAGGAAAAAAGAAGCCTTCTCCATCATTTTTCAAATGGGAAAAGAAGGCCTTATCCATCATTTGTCAGAGGAAAAAAGAAGCCTTCTCCATCATTTTTCAAATGGGAAAAGAAGGCCTTATCCATCATTTGTCAGAGGAAAAAAGAAGCCTTCTCCATCATTCATCAAAGGAAAAAGGAACCCTTCTCCAACATTTGTCAGAGGAAAAAAGAAGCCTTCTCCATCATTTTTCAAATGGGAAAAGAAGGCCTTATCCATCATTTGTCAGAGGAAAAAAGAAGCCTTCTCCATCATTTTTCAAATGGGAAAAGAAGGCCTTATCCATCATTTGTCAGAGGAAAAAAGAAGCCTTCTCCATCATTCATCAAAGGAAAAAGGAACCCTTCTCCAACATTTGTCAGAGGAAAAAAGAAGCCTTCTCCATCATTTTTCAAATGGGAAAAGAAGGCCTTATCCATCATTTGTCAGAGGAAAAAAGAAGCCTTCTCCATCATTTTTCAAATGGGAAAAGAAGGCCTTATCCATCATTTGTCAGAGGAAAAAAGAAGCCTTCTCCATCATTTTTCAAATGGGAAAAGAAGGCCTTATCCATCATTTGTCAGAGGAAAAAAGAAGCCTTCTCCATCATTTTTCAAATGGGAAAAGAAGGCCTTATCCATCATTTGTCAGAGGAAAAAAGAAGCCTTCTCCATCATTCATCAAAGGAAAAAGGAACCCTTCTCCAACATTTGTCAGAGGAAAAAAGAAGCCTTCTCCATCATTTTTCAAATGGGAAAAGAAGGCCTTATCCATCATTTGTCAGAGGAAAAAAGAAGCCTTCTCCATCATTTTTCAAATGGGAAAAGAAGGCCTTATCCATCATTTGTCAGAGGAAAAAAGAAGCCTTCTCCATCATTCATCAAAGGAAAAAGGAACCCTTCTCCAACATTTGTCAGAGGAAAAAAGAAGCCTTCTCCATCATTTTTCAAATGGGAAAAGAAGGCCTTATCCATCATTTGTCAGAGGAAAAAAGAAGCCTTCTCCATCATTTTTCAAATGGGAAAAGAAGGCCTTATCCATCATTTATCAGAGGAAAAAAGAAGCCTTCTCCATCATTTTTCAAATGGGAAAAGAAGGCCTTATCCATCATTTGTCAGAGGAAAAAAGAAGCCTTCTCCATCATTTTTCAAATGGGAAAAGAAGGCCTTATCCATCATTTGTCAGAGGAAAAAAGAAGCCTTCTCCATCATTTTTCAAATGGGAAAAGAAGGCCTTATCCATCATTTGTCAGAGGAAAAAAGAAGCCTTCTCCATCATTTTTCAAATGGGAAAAGAAGGCCTTATCCATCATTTATCAGAGGAAAAAAGAAGCCTTCTCCATCATTTTTCAAATGGGAAAAGAAGGCCTTATCCATCATTTGTCAGAGGAAAAAAGAAGCCTTCTCCATCATTTTTCAAATGGGAAAAGAAGGCCTTATCCATCATTTATCAGAGGAAAAAAGAAGCCTTCTCCATCATTTTTCAAATGGGAAAAGAAGGCCTTATCCATCATTTGTCAGAGGAAAAAAGAAGCCTTCTCCATCATTTTTCAAATGGGAAAAGAAGGCCTTATCCATCATTTGTCAGAGGAAAAAAGAAGCCTTCTCCATCATTTTTCAAATGGGAAAAGAAGGCCTTATCCATCATTTGTCAGAGGAAAAAAGAAGCCTTCTCCATCATTTTTCAAATGGGAAAAGAAGGCCTTATCCATCATTTGTCAGAGGAAAAAAGAAGCCTTCTCCATCATTCATCAAAGGAAAAAGGAACCCTTCTCCAACATTTGTCAGAGGAAAAAAGAAGCCTTCTCCATCATTTGCGTCAATAGGGGTAAGAGGAGATGATGATGATGATGATGATGTGTGTGTGTGTCTACATACACCATGTATATATTTACCTATTTCATTAAAACCAATTGCCTTGTATCATCAAGGTATTTCCTACAGGAATCCTCGTATTTCCCAAATCTCCAGGGCTAGCCTTTGGTTGAAGAAACGATGACTATTAAATTTCTCTCTCTCTCTCTCTCTCTCTCTCTCTCTCTCTCTCTCTCTCTCTCTCTCTCTCCTGCTTATATCCTAAGGAGGAGCGAATAGGCCGAATAGGCCTATATATTGAGTAAGAACTTGTTTGAAATATTTAGGAAGCTATTTCTCCCTGTTGGAGCCCTTGGGCTTGTAGCATCTTGATTTTCCAAATAGGGTTGCAGCTTAGCTAATAATAATAATAATAATAATAATAATAAAAGCTTTTTTGTTCAGTTAAGTACAGTCACTGGACACTATTTTATTTCCAAAGATATTCAAATTTACGAAAATTATATATATATATACAATGGATTTTTTATTTATCGAAATTCTAAACTATCCACGTAAATGTTGTTTATTAAAGTATTACCAAACCTTTACTCTCATTTATCATAAATATATCAAAGACAATGTAAGGATGGAATATATTTTAAATTTCTTGGGATACGTATAATCTAGGGTTGTGGTGGCCAAGTGGAAAAGTCCCTGCTTGGTGATCTGCCGGACTGGTGTTCGAGTCCCGCTCAAGATCGATAGTTTCTTGTGGGAGCCTATAGATCATCCTCCTGAGTTATAAGCAGCCATTACCTGGCCCTCCTTGGTCCTAGCTTGGGTGGAGAGTGGGTTTGGGAAAGCTGATAGATCTAACTGTCGTGTTATCAGCAGCTATTGCCTGGCCCTCCCTGGTTCTAGCTTAGGTGGATAGGGGGTTTGGGAGTGCCAATAGATCTAACTGTTAGTTATCAGCAGCTATTGCTTGGGCCTCCCTGGTCCTAGCTTGGGTGGAGAGGGGATTTTGGAGAACCAATAGATCTAACTGCTGAGTTATCAGCAGCCATTGCCTGGCCCTCCTTGGTCCTAGCTTGGGTGTAGAATGGGTTTGAGAGAGCCGATAGATATAATTGCTGAGTTATCAGCAGCTATTGCCTGGCCCTCCCTGGTTGTAGCATAGGTGGATAGGGGGTGAGCGCTCATCATATATATGGTCAGTCTCTGCGGCACTGTCCTGCTAGCTAGGGCAATCGGCAATGTCACTGTCTCTTTGCCTCTGCCATTCACGAGCGCCCTTTAAATTGACAATTAAGCATAATGCCACTTTTAGGACTTTCGGTGATCAATCTATTCTGAAGAAGTGTTTTAATTCTTTCATTCTACCTTGTTTTGAGTATTGTTCTCCTGTCTGGTCTTCAGCTGCTGATTCTCATCTTAATTTGTTGGACAGAAACTTACGGTCTATTAAATTTCTTATTCCTGATCTAGATATTAATCTTTGGCACCGCCGTTCAATTAGTTCATTATGCATGTTGCATAAGATTTTTCATAACTCTGACCATCTTTTACATTCAGATCTCCCTGGACAATTCTATCCTGTTCGTAATACTAGGCTGGCAGTTAATTCTAATAGCCAGGCCTTTTCCATCATAAGACTCAATACCACGCAGTACTCTAGAAGTTTTATTCCAGCTGTGATCAAGTTGTGGAATGATCTTCCTAATCGGGTAGTTGAATCAGTAGAACTTCAAAAGTTCAAAGTTGGAGCAAATGTTTTTATGTTGACCAGGCTGACATAAGCCTTTTTATAGTTCATATATGACATATCTATTTTTGACGTTGTTAATTGTTTATATAGGACATATGTTTTGACGTTTTCACTATTTTAGAATAATTTATTGTTAACTTGTTCTCATCATTTATTTATTTTCTTATTTCCTTTCCTCACTGGGCTATTTTTCCCTATTGGAACCCCTGGGCTTATAGCATCTTGCTTTTCCAACTAGAGTTGTAGCTTGACTAATAATGATAATAATAATGATAATAATAATAATAATAATAATAGAGTCATGTATATATAATAACTTAATTAATTAAGAATATAACAAATCCTATACATTTTAATCAAGTCTGATATCTAAGAAAGGGATGCATCTTTCTCTCGAGTTGAAATAGCTAAAAAAATCTTCGCTTGACAAGCTACTCTCAAGGTTAACCCGCTGCCGTGAATTACGGTTTTTGCTCATTGAGTGGAGAGCAAAGTACGCTCTCAAGGTTATAGTGTGTCTTGTACCTTTGCTGGTCATCGAAGCTTCTTATAAACGCAATTGGCTTTGACAGTAATTATCTCTTGTCGGTTACTTCGAAGCTTTTGTGTCCTGGTGATGGGTGATTTGCTTCTTTTCAAATTCTAAGAAATTATTCTTTTGAAATCAATTTTTTTTAGGTTAGTCTTGTATCATTAATTTTAGAGCCTGAAGTCTTTTATATTACGTCTTTTATATAATTATTTTTTTAGTTTAGTCCGGTCACATTGAGTTTTTTTTTTTTTTTTTTTTTTTTTTTTTTTTTTTTTTTTTTCCAGATAAATGTATTACTGGACATCTATCAGTACTTGTCATTTTGATATATAAAAGAAACAGTTTTTAATTCCATGTAATTACTTAAATTATCTTTATAAATTGCTTTAATTGTACAGTGGCTACTTTCCTCTTGGTAAGGGTAGAAGAAACTCTTTAACTATGGTAAGCAGCTCTTCTAGAAGTACATTCCAAAATCAAACCATTGTTTTCTAGTCTTGGGTAGTGCCATAGCCTTTGTACCATGGCCTTCCACTGTCTTGTGTAAGAGTTCTCTTGCTTGAAGGTACACTCGAGCACACTTTTCTATCTTATTTCTCTTCATCTTGTTTTGTTAAAGTTTTTATAGTTTATATAGGAGATATTTATTTTGATTGTTGTTGCTGTTCTTAAAATATTCTATTTTTTCTTGTTTCCTTTCCTCACTGGGTTACTTTCCCTGTTGGAGCCCCTGGGCTGATCCTGCTTTTCCAGCTAGGGTTGTAGCTTAGCAAGAAATAATAATAATAATAATAATAATAATAATAATAATAAAACCTTGAAATTCATATATGTATAGTAACCTTTAGGTCAAGTTCAAGATATATAACTTGAAAAATATAACTGAAACCTTTTCCTTTTATGGTAACCTATTGGGAAGCGTCCATGCCTGGCATTCTGTTGGACGGGAGTTCAAGACCCGCTGAGGTTCGATGGTTTCCAGTTGTGTCTGCAACCTCACCATCCTTGTGAACTAGGGATAAAGGATTTGAGGATCATATACGTCTACCTACTGACTCATCAGCACCCATTGTCTGGCCTTCCCTGGTCCTCTATTGATGGAGAATAGTACTAGGTTTTGATTTCATACTAACAGGCTTGCCTTCTTCATCATAAGGCTCAAGACTACATAGTATTCTAGAAATTTTATTCCAGCTATGACCAGATAGTGGAATGATCTTCCTAATCAGGCAGTTGAATCGGTTGAACTTCAGAAGTTCAAATTTGCAGTGAATATTTTTAAGTCTTTCTTCATAGTTTATATATCACAGATCTAAGTTAACTTTGTTACTGATCTGAAGATATTTTATATTGTTTATTCATTACTTCTCATATAGCTTATTTATTTCTTTATATCCTTTCCTCACTGGGCTATTTTTTCCCTGTTGGAGCCCTTCGGGTTATAGTATCCTGCTTTTCCAACTAGGGTTGTAGCCTAGCTAATAATAATAATAATAATAATAATGATAATAATAATAATAATAATAATAATAATAATAATAATAATAATGAGCTGATCCTGCTTTTCCAGCTAGGGTTGTACCTTAGGGAGAAATAATAATAATAATAATAATGATAATAATAACCTTCTTCCATTATGGCGATTTGTAACTTTTTGGTTAAAATTACAGCTGTATTTACAAGTTCTTTCAAGTGGGAAGACTGAGATGGTTCAGTCAAGTGGAAAGAATGAGATGGTTCCATCAAGTAGGAGGAATGAGATGGTGCAATCAAGTAGAAGGAATCAAACGGTTCGCTCAAGTAGGAAGAATGAGATAGTTCTGTCAAGTGCAAAGAGTGATGTAGTTGTGTCAAGTGGGAAGAATGAGATGGTTCAGTCAAGTAGGAGGAATCATAGGGTTCGCTCAAGTAGAAAGAATGAGATAGTTCTGTCGAATGCGAAGTGAGGTGGTTGTGTCAATTGGGAAGAATGAGATGGTTCAATCAAGTAGGAGGAATCACAGGGTTCGCTCAAGTAGGAAGCATAGGATAGTTCTGTCAAATGCAAAGTGAGGTGGTTCTGTCAAGAGGGAAGAATGAGATAGTTCAATCAAGTAGGAGGAATCAAAGGTTTTGCTCAAGTAGGAATTATGAGATAATTCTATCAAATGCGAAGTGAGGTGGTTATGTCAAGAGGGAAGAATGAGATGGTTCAACCAAGTAGGAGAAATCACAGGATTTGCTCAAGTAGGAAGAATGAGATAGTTCTGTCAAATGCGAAGTGAGGTGGTTGTGATCAAGTGAGAAGAATGAGATGGTTCAATCAAGTAGGAGGAATCACAGGGTTTGTTCAAGTAAGAAGAATGAGGTGGTTCAGTCAAGTGGAAAGAATTAGGTGTTTCCTTCAATTGGGAAGATAGACCTGTTAGATTTAAGAAACTGAAATGAAACATAATGACTTCGAACTCAAAGTCAATTTCCTTTGTCAGCATCGTCTTCAATAAGCACTATATCATCTGCTAAAAAAAAGATTGCGTCCTTTATCTGGATGATTTATGGGTATAGCCAACGAATGCGTTGCTAACTTGCCATTTTGAGACGCTATGTCATCATCCAAACTGTGTACTTCACACCTCACTGAGTCATGTTTGGCCTTGGAATTGATGGGAGTTCGCTATATTTAGCTGTTGCTGTAGCCGGATGGCGTGTAAGAGCTCAACATAAAGAGCGAGGTATGCCATAAGCATCCATGTGCTGGACATTACTGTTGACTCCCGCTAAAAGACAGCCAAGTTCTCTGATGTAACCAGGGGCCTGGTAGGGGCACCAGGGGCCTGGTAGGGGCACCAGGGGCCTGGTAGGGGCACCAGGGGCCTGGTAGGGGCACCAGGGGCCTGGTAGGGGCACCAGGGGCCTGGTAGGGGCACCAGGGGCTTGTTAGGGGCACCAGGGGCCTGGTAGGGGCCCCAGGGGCTAACTCTGGTTGGTATATTAACTGTTGGTGCAGGTACTGTTTTAAGGCTTAAAAGCTACTCATAAATGGCAGAGATAAGGGACTGACAATGCCCTAGAGACTGACCACATATGACCAGACCCAAGTCCCTTCTCCATCCAAGCTAGGACCAAGGAGGGCCAGGCAGTGGCTGCTGATGACTCAGCAGATATACCTATCATCATCATCATCATTTCAGCCTTCAAAAGTCCTTTGTTGGATGTAGGCCTTCCCCGGGTTCCTCCACAGACTTCTATCGCAAGCTATTCTGTGCCACTGTAGCTTATGTTGGTCTAAGTCATCTCGCCAGCGGGTTTTTTGTCTTCCTCGGTTTCTTGTGTATCCTCGGGGTGTCCTATAGGCTCCCCCAAACTCCCGCTCCTTAGCTCACAAGGATGATGAGGTTGCAGCTACCAAAGGAACTAACGGTTTAAAGGCCACTCATGAATGACAGAGGCAAGGGACAGTGACAATGCCCTAGCTAGCAGGACAAGATCCTAGAGACTGACCATATGTACATTTGATCAGCGCCCAAGTTATGACTAGTGAAGGGCAGGTAATGGCTGCTGATGACTCAACAGTTAGACCTATACGCTCCCCTTAACCCCCATCCTTAGCTCACAAGGATGGTGAGAGAACCATCTTATTCTTTCCACTTGACTGAACCATCTCATTCTTCCCACTTGAAAGAACTTGTAAATACGGCTGTAATTAAACAAAAGGCTACAAGTATTATATCATTTTTTGAAAGACGCCATAATGGAAGAAGGTTATTATTATTATTATTATTATTATTATTAGCTAAGCTACAATCCTAGTTGGAAAAGCAGGATGCTATAAGCCCAGGGGCTCCAACAGGGAAAATATCTCAGTGAGGAAAGGATCACCAGACAGGGACTGGTGCAGGCATGGTCTAAAGGCTCCTCACGAATAACAGAGGCAACGGACAGTGACAATGCCATAGCAAGCAGGACAATGCCCTAGAGACTGACCATATATACATATGATCAGCACCCAAGTCCCTTCTCCACCCAAGCTAAGACCAGGGAGGGCCAGGCAATGGCTGCTGATGACTCAGTAGATAGACCTATAGGCTCCCACAAAACCCCAATCTTTAGCTCACAAGGATGGTGAGGTTACAGACACTACAAGAAACTATCGGGATTGAGCGGGACTCGAACCCTAGTCTGGTGATCGCCAAACAGTGACGTTTCCAATAGGTAAACATAGTCTATCTTTGTCATTAATATTTACTGGAAAGATTAAGGATACATTTTCCTTCTGTTATTTTGGTTCTCAGTAGAATATCATAGAAAATACCTCAAGCAATTTTGATGTATTTCTTAGTTTGTTATTGTTGTGTCCTAGCTCAAGTGTTGAACGCCTAGGACTCATTTTTAAACATATATTTTTATCGTTTTCACAAACGTAATTTACATATTAAAAGATATGATAATTTTCACAAGCATAACGTAATGGTCAAATGAATTACGTAACCAAAATCTTGGAAAAAAAAGTAATGATTTAAAAAAGAAAAAAAGAAAAAAAAAACTCATCATTCTTAGCTCGAGAAATACTTCAGAAATGAGAGCAAAGGAGTAACAGTTGTTTCGTGATCTAGAGTGCCCTTGAGGAGTAAGGAAAGTATTTGAGTAATTTTAATGTTTCAACATCGAATTTTTTTCCCCCAGAGTTTCATATTAACCGGAATAGATGGAAATTATGGAAAAGATGGAGCCGTTTAGATAATGGATTAAATATTATTATTATTATTATTATTATTATTATTATTATTATTATTATTATTATTATTATTGTCTATTATTATTATTATTATTATTATTATTATTATTATTATTATTATTTTCTATTGTTATTATTATTATTATTATTATTACTTGCTAAACTACAACCCTAGTTGGAAAAGCAGGATATTATAAGCCCGGGGTCTCCGAACAGGGAAAATAGCCCAGTGAGGAAAGGAAACATGCAAAAATGAATATTCTAAGAACAGTAACAATATTAGGATAAATATTTCCTATATAACTATAAAAACTTTAAAAAAACAAGTGGAAGAAAAATAAGATAAAATAGCGTGCACGAGTGTACCCTCAAACAAGAGAACTTTAACCCAAGACAGTGGAAGACCATGGTACAGAGGCTATGGCACTACCCAAGACTAGAGAACAATGGTTTGATTTTGGAGTCTCCTTCTAGAAGAGCTACTTACCATAGCTAAAGAGTTTCTTCTACCAGAAAAAGTCAATATAAAAAAAGAGATATTTTCAAAGTGTCAAAATATATCTTTTTTTCATCGTTTATAAAATCTTTGACGCATCCAACGACACGTGACTATCTTCATCATTCGATATACAGAAAATGGTTTATAAAAT
>NC_090731.1:171190518-171360518 GCF_036898095.1 Palaemon carinicauda | reverse complement strand
ACACTGCGTGCATGATATTAATAACTTTAAATGGATTCTAGACACGTACATATTAATAGCTCTTATTATAACTCATTTACAAGATGAGCCAATATACAATTATTTTTTAATTATATCAGCTATATAGGTTTTATACTTGTATTAAAACTATCATGGGTAGCCACAGCTTAAACTCCAATTAGGTCATGTTTTGATAGTCTAATTGTAAATGAAATATGACAGAAAAGGCATTTTTAGTTTGCCTAGGTCCTTTGCTATTCACTTAGCTATATTTATTATCATGCAAGATAATTAAAGAACCAGATGCAATATATAAATTTATTGAAGGCCTATTTGAAACACTTTTTTTCAAATGCCAGGCAGCAACCTAGCTAGCCGAGCAAGAGAGAGTAAGTGTATAAACAAATGTAGGTAGTAGGTTGGTCCCGGCACCATCCACACGTTGAGATACTACCACTAGAGAGTTATGGGGTCCTTTGACTGGCCAGACAATGCTACATTGGATCCTTCTCTCTGGTTATGGTTCATTTTCCCTTTGCTTACACATAAACCGAAGAGTCCGGCCTGTTCTTTACACATTCTCCTCTGTCCTCATACACTTGACAACACCAAGATTACCAAACAATTCTTCTTTTCTCAAGGGGTTAACTACTGCACTGTAATGTAAGCAGCTCTTCTAAGAGAAGGACACTCCGAAATCAAACCATTGTTCTCTAGTCTTTGGTAGTGCCATAGCTTCTGTACCATGGTCTTCCACTGTCTTGGGTTAGAGTTCTCTTGCTTGAGGGAGCACTCGGGAACACTATTCTATCTTATTTCCCTTCCATTTGTTTTGTTAAAGTTTTTATAGTTAATATAGGAAATATTTATTCTAATGTTACTGTTCTTGAAATACTTTATTTTTCCTGTTTCCTTTCCTCACTGGGCTATTTTTCCCTGTTGGAGCCCCCGGGCTTATAGCATCCTGCTTTTCCAACTAGGGTTGTAGCTTAGCAAGTAATAATAATAATAATAATAATAATAATAATAATAATAATATCGTACCGAATATTAAGTATTTAATTTTGCTGGGCAATCAACACAAGCAACATTCTGTATTTTTATGTATTTTAGTATATTTACGGAAACTTTTACGATACAAGATGCTTACTTTATTATTATTTCGATACTTTATTTGCTATTAAAAACGATAGGTGGCTACTCTCTCTCTCTCTCTCTCTCTCTCTCTCTCTCTCTCTCTCTCTCTCTCTCTCTCTCTCTCTCTCCACACACGATTTTAATTTTGTTTTGAATTATATAAATGTACATTATGTATTTCGATTCCAGTTTTTAAACAAATATCGCCTTAATAATAAAAATAATAATAATAATAATAATAACAATAATAATAATAATAATATAGTGTATGTATGTATATTCATTTATTCGGTGTATATAATTGTATATTTTATTTATTAATTTTTGGCGATTGCTTTAGTGGCGTCAAAGTGTTTCCTACAGAAATCTTTGTATTTTCGTAGTTTCTTAAGATTCTTTAATTTAAGCCTTTGGTCGAAGAAACAATTATTATTCCTTTTCGTTTATTCGGATCACTACAACACTTTTTAATATTTTGTCTATAAAGTAATTACTTATTAACATTCAGGGATAAGTTTATTGTAGTGGGCTATAGCCAAAATATACGTTATTGGTAGCCTATACATAAACTTGCTAAACACGAAAATATGACATTTGCATATTTCTTTCTTGAAGGGCTGATTTTCTGGTCTTATACTGCAGGGGAACCCTACTCTCTACAGTACCTTTCTTTTCTTTTACTTTTAAGGGTTTATTTCTCGCCCTCCATCAGACACTAAGAGTCTGTTCAGGCGGGCCTTGGTGTGTGAAAATAATTTCTTTCCAGTTTATGTTTTGCTCTGTATCTTTTCAGTTATTCGCTAGCATTTGTATTCAGGCTTAATAGTTTTCAGATAACAATTAAAACACTTTCCAAAGAGATAAGTCTTCAGGTTTTTCTTGAAAGCTGCCACATTTTTGCTATTCTTGACATAGTTATTTATCTATTTATATTGCTTCTGCAAAATGCTCGTACTAAGACACCTCATCATCATATCTTCATCATAATCATCATCATCTCCACCGCTTATTGACGCAAAGGGTCTCGGTTAGATTTCGCCAGTCGTCTCTATCTTGAGCTTTTATATCAGTACTTCATTCATCATCTACTTCATGCTTCATAGTCCTCAATCATGTAATTCTGGGTCTTCCAACTCTTCTGGTGCCTTATGGAACCCAGTTGAAAGTTTAGTGAACTAATCTCTCTTGGGGAGTGCGAAGAGCATGCCTATACCATCTCCATCTACCCCTTGATCTCATCCACATATGGCACTCGAGTAATCTCTCTTACAGAGAGATAATGTAATGCCTACACTTCTTTGAAAAGTCACTCATAATGAGGCATTGTAGTTCCACTAGAGCTTATCCCCCTGTGGTAATGTCCCAGATAACATCCATTGAATCACTTTTGAAAAGCTGTGTTAAATATATTGCCACGTGTCTCCTATCCGCTCTTGCTCTGTTACAGTTATGCAACAAGGCCACATCATGGTTTGCGGATTGTATACCTTGATATCTTATATCGACCGAACGTGCTTTGATATCAAGAGGGTATCATTATCATCCTCGTTGTAGTTGATGTATTTCATAACTTTTAAGCTTTTTTTTCCTTCTGGGTCCTTTTCTCTTCTCTGAGTCCTTTTTTCTTCTCTGAGTCAGTTTCTCTTCTCTGAGTCCTTTTCTCTTATCTGAGGCCTTTTCTCTTCTGAGTACTTTTCTCCCTTCTGAGTCCTTTTCTTTTCTCTGAGTCCTTTTCTCTTCTCAGGGTGCTTTTCTCTTCTCTGAGTCCTTTTCTCTTCTGAGTACTTTTCTCCCTTCTGAGTCCTTTTCTCTTCTCTGAGTCCTTTTATTCCTTCTGATTCCTTTTCTCTTGTCTGAGTCCTTTTCTCCTTTCTGAGTCCTTTTTTCCCTTCTGAGTTCTTTTCTCTTCTCTGAGTCCTCTTCTCCCTTCTGAGCCTTTGTTCCTTCTCTAAGCCCTTTTCTCACTTCTCTGAGCCCTTTTCTCCTTTCTTTTAAGCCCTTTTTCCTGCTCTGAGCCTTTTTCCCATTCTGAGTCATTTTTCCCATTCTGGGTCATTTTTCCCCTTCTCTGAGTCATTTTTTCCTTTCTGAGTTATTTTTCCTTTCTCTGAGTAATTTTTCCTTTACTAGAGCATTTTTCCATTTCTTTGAGCCTTTTTTCTCTTCTTGGAGCCTTTTTCCCTTTCTCGGAGCCTTTTTCTTTCTCTGAGTTTTTTTTCCCCTTTCTTGCGGCCTTTTTCTCTTCTCGGGGCCTTTTTTTCCTTCTTGGGGTCTTTTTTTCCCTTTCTCGCGGCCTTTTTCCCTTCTCGGGGCCTTTTTTTCCTTCTCGGGGCCTTTTTTTCCCTTCTCGGGGCCTCTTTTTTCCTTCTCGGGGCCTTATTTTCCCTTCTCGGGGCCTTATTTTCCCTTCTCGGGGCCTCTTTTTTCCTTCTCAGGGCCTTATTTTCCCTTCTCGGGGCCTTATTTTCCCTTCTCGGGGCCTCTTTTTTTCCTTCTCGGGGCCTTATTTTCCCTTTCTCGGGGCCTTATTTTCCCTTCTCGGGGCCTTATTTTCCCTTCTTGGGGCCTTTTTTCCCTTCTCGCAGCCATTTTTTACCCTCTCACAGCCTTTTTTTCCCTTCACCCAGCCTTTTTTCCCTTCTTGTAGTCTTTTTTTTTCCTTTCTCCGAGTCTTTTTTTCCTTTTCGGAGTCTTTTTATTTTCTCGGAGCCTTTTTTTCCCTTCTTAGTCTCTTTCTCCCTTCTGAACCTTTTTTCTCAGAGCCTTTTTTTCATTCTCTGACTCCTTTTCTCCCTTCTTTGACCCTTTTTCTCCCTGATCTGACTTTTATCCTTTCTCCCTTCTGAGCCTTTTATTCCCTTCTGAACCTTTTTCTCAGAGCCTTTTTCCTTCTCTGACCCCTTTTCTCCCTTCTTTGACCCTCTTTCTCCCTTTGACTTTTAAGCCTTTTCTCCCTTCTGATCCTTTTATTCCCTTCTGAGCCTTTTTTCCCTTCTGAGCATTTTTTCCCGTCTGAGCCTTTTTACCCTTCTGAGCCTTTTTTTCCTGCAAAGGATCACAATATAATAGTTATGTTTTGAATATTTATTTTCATATTTTTAAAACTGCGGGAGGTCTTGGAAGAAGTCCGCATTTCTTTTCTTTTTTATTCATTCAATTTTCCTTTCTTCGGAAATTTGCTTCATTCTATAATATTTTTCGAATAATTTATCATTTTATTACAATCATCTTCATAAGAAGGGGTTTTAGACGAACAGTATTTATTAAAAAAAAAACTCTCAAGTTACTATTTAAATCCGATTTTAAGTTTCTATTTCTAATTTAGATGTAGTTTTTGCTTAGTTGGCATTTTTGCACGTGTTTTTCTCATATTTATCTAATGATTATAGGCCTATCAATTAAACCTTTTTCTTTTGCCTAGCTTGGAGTTTATTGCACGTGTTTTTACATACATATCTAATGATTATAGGCCTATCAATTAAACCTTTTTCTTTTGCCTAGCTTGGAGTTTATTGCACGTGTTTTTTACATACATATCTAATGATTATAGGCCTATCATTTAAATCTTTTGCTTAGCCGGCATTTATTGCACGTGTTTTTCGCAAGCTCATCTGATGATTATAGGCCTATCATTTGAATTCATGTGCTTAGCTGAGATTTTTTTTTCTTTTTTTTTTTGCACGTGTTTTTCGTATACTCATACTAAGATTATAGGCCTATCATTTAAATCTATTTTGCTTAGCTGGAATTTTTTTGTACGTTTTTTTTTCGCATAGGTCTACTTATCTGATGAAATATAGGCCTATCATTTAAATCTCGTGCTTAGCTGGAATTCATTGCACGTGTTTTTTCGCATACTCATCTCATGACTATAGGCCTAATAAAACAATTCTGGTCAATACGGAAGAAGCCCAATTAATTGCTTCAATCTAATTCAATTCTGACTCTGGCCTCGAACTTACTCGCTGGAACGAACAGTAATTTATTCCTAGACGGAAGTTTCTTCTTAACACGGTCGAATAAATCTGGGATATGAATATTACCGCCAGGAAACACTTAACTTACGGTCTTGGTCAATATTGGGATTATTTATTTTAATGTTACTGTTCTTAAAATATTTTATTTTTCCTTGTTTCCTTTCCTCGCTGGGCTATTTTCCCTGTTGGAGAATCTGGGCTTATAGCATATCTTGTTTTTCCAACTAGTGTTGGGCTTAGCAAGTAATAATAATAATAATAATAATAATAATAATAATAATAATAATAATAATAATGGTGTGAAAAAGTTGTCCCACTTTGTATAGGCCTAGATAATACAGGCACACACTTCCATGAAATTGTCCCACTAAATTTATATTGTATGGGCCTAGACAATTGAGGCAGAAAACTCAATTGCATTAGTTTATTGAATTTATTATGAAAATAAACTATTAATAAGCATTATGATTATTATGAGCCAATTTCTTCAATCATTTGTTAGGCCTATTGTTAAAACTGTCTTAGAAGATATCAGAACAAAATCTCCGAGAAAGAAAATGAATTACAAAACCGACCTTACCCTTGGCACGGCTGCCCTTAACGCCCTTGGTCGTTCTTCTTGCCCTTGGAATTTAAGAAGAGGCAAGAAGTGATTTGGGTGGGTAAATCAACTCAGAGAGAGAGAGAGAGAGAGAGAGAGAGAGAGAGAGAGAGAGAGAGAGAGAGAGAGAGAGAGAGAGAGTTTAGGCCTGGTGGCATAGACTCAGTTCTCTCTCTCTCTCTCTCTCTCTCTCTCTCTCTCTCTCTCTCTCTCTCTCTCTCTCTCTCTAAATTACAATGTAATATGAGAGAGAGAGAGAGAGAGAGAGAGAGAGAGAGAGAGAGAGAGAGAGAGAGAGAGAGAGAGAGAGTTTAGGCCTGGTGGCATAGACTAAATTCTCTCTCTCTCTCTCTCTCTCTCTGTTACATTGTAATTTAGAGAGAGAGAGAGAGAGAGAGAGAGAGAGAGAGATCTACGTGCTAGATTGTAACTTATCCTTTATTTCTTCATTTGCTAAATGCTTGCCTAATCTCTCTCTCTCTCTCTCTCTCTCTCTCTCTCTCTCTCTCTCTCTCTCTCTCTCTCTCTCTCTCTCTATGTGTGTGTGTGTTACATTATAATTTAGAGAGAGAGAGAGAGAGAGAGAGAGAGAGAGAGAGAGAGAGAGAGAGAGATTTATATTCGAGGCAAGCAGGCCGGAAATAAAGTAAGCTAATGTTACAGGCATAAGTTACAATGAGGAGAGAGAGAGAGAGAGAGAGAGAGAGAGAGAGAGAGAGAGAGAGAGAGAGAGAGAGAGAAAGAGAGAGAGAGAGAGCGAATTAAATCTCGGCTAGCATGTACAAATAAATAAACAAACAATTAATGAATCGAACAAGTAAATTAAATAAACCAAGGTAAAAAAAATAAACAGATGACATTATGCTCCAAATTTGCGGAAGTTTTGAAACTGAATAAGGAAGTGAATTTAAGGCAGCTGGTGTATAGGAATGTGGGCCATGCCATGGAGTAGGGAGGGAGTAGTGGGGGGTAGTGGGTTGTTGCACCATCCTGTGGGAGGGGGGGGGGGGGTGCTGTTGCACCATCTTGTAGTATGGGGGAGGGGGATGCAAGGTCGAACCTGTGTGGAGAAAGCCGCAATTTTGGCCCGGGAGAATTTACGTGATGTAAATTAGTTTAGCTCAGTCTTGGGAGTTATTTCTTTGCGAATGAAGGATGTAGGTTTGAGTATTTATATATTTATTTATTTCATTGTTATAGTTCAAAATTTATAGTCCCAAGAAGGTAAAGATATATATATATATATATATATATATATATATATATATATATATATATATGTACATGTATATGCATGTGTATATGCAAATACTATATATATATATATATATATATATATATATATATATATATATATATATATATACATATATATATATATATATATATATATATATATATATATATATATATATATATATATATATATATATACATATATATTTATATATATATATGAGAGAGAGAGAGAGAGAGAGAGAGAGAGAGAGAGAGAGAGAGAGAGAGAGAGAGAGCATGCTTATTTATAGTAAGCAACACTAAATGGATTACTTTCATCGTTTTAATAAGTCGGGTTTATCAGATTTTAATCTAACCAAATCTTTTATTATAAATATTGTTTACATTTCCCAAAATTGACAAGAATACGAGGTTAGTTACGAGAACTATTATTGTTATTATTAAAGGAAGTATAAAATGATTTATTTCCTTTTCTGAAATTTAAGCCAAAGGTGTCTAATTTCAATTCCAGTTTCATCAGAATAGATAGATGCTCACCAGAACGTCAGCCGGGCAAGCCCCCCAACCCACTGTGGTGCCCAACGGTCAGTGGGCCCCCCAGTAAACAGCTTAAACTCACGGTCCAGGGCTAGAATCGATCTACTGCCACGTGAATGCAAGGCAAACACGTTACCTCTCTACTAGCCAGTAATAACCGTAATGTTATTGCTGAATGTTCAATATTTTATAAAGCTCCTGTTTGTAAACATTTGTATAAAGTTTAATTTTACTCCATAAGTAGATTATGAATTTAATTTTCTAAATCTTCTACCGAATGGTAGGTTACTCATTAGCATTTTTTAAAATATTTAACCTCCTGTGTAATACAGTTGTAACGAGTTTGCCTAGCATTTGCATGGCAGCAGATTGATCCCAGCCCGGGACCCCGAGTTTAAGCTGTTTACTGGGGAGGCCCTGCTGTGGTTGAGTACCACATTGGGGAGTTGGGCTTGCCCGGCTGATGTTCTGGTGAGCATCTATTCTGATGAAACTGGAACTCAACCCAGACACCTTTTACCTTTTATTATTATTACCTTATTGCTCTTGTGTCTGTATTTACATTATCTTTGTCTACTTTTTTGGATAAATGTCCTTTTTTAATCCCAAATTTCGGACCAATTTTAAGTACAGTACACTCCCATTCAAATGATAGATTTCCATGAATTTTTAATGAGACCCTTTCTTGAGTATTATTATTATTATTTGCTAAGCTACAACCCTAGTTGGAAAAGCAGGATGCTGTAAGCCCAGGGGCCCCAACAGGGAAAATAGCCCAGTGAGGAAAGGAAACAAGGAAAAATAAAATATGTTGGAACAGTAACATCATCTAAATAAATATTTCGTATATAAACTATAAAAACTTTTAATAAAACAACAGAAATAGAAACCAGATAGAATAGTGTGACCAAGTGTACCCTCAAGCTAGAGAACTCTAACCCAAGACAGTGGAAGACCATGGTACAGAAACTATGGGACTATCCAAGACTAGAGAGCAATGGTTTGATTTTGAAGTGTACTTCTCCTAGAAGAGTAGAATAAAATTGCCAACTATATGTCCAACCTAAAACCTCTAACATGCTCTGCCTACAGGCATAGTGATTTGCCACCACTCTAATGGTCTTTGTTCTGCTGTGGCTCGCTTCGCTTGCAAATAAACATCATCTCATTGCTCCTCTCTTCTGACAAGCATTTGCTGCACATGTCAGTCGTGTGAGTTACTATTTAAGGAATGATAATTACTTATAATTTGTATTGTTACTATGTTTACATGAATCAGTTGTGAGAAGATGACGGCCAGTCACGATGCCTTTCTTATTTTGCGAGGCTTTCGATAGTGGCGATTTACCAATAAACGAGAAATATACGGTGTGAAATGTTGAATGCTTTCGAACGAACATAATAAAACGACTGTAGAGGTCCTGTAGAGAGTAGGGTTTCCCTGCTGTATAGGACAAGAAAAAGTTTTTAAAGTAAAGATTATGTGCTGGACTCAGTCACTTCCTCACTTCATTGGGAAGTTGTATATTCAGTGCTCTCCACCTCTGTAGCTAACTAATCAGTCTCTGAGACATACAATGTACACTATGAACAAGATCAGGTGTTGTGAGGATAACCCAGAGCCTCTTCAATGGTCAAACTGCACGATTAACTCTGTTTGCTATGGCCCAGGAGAAGGGGCTTCTGATCTCGCAGGGCTTTGTAAGCTAGGAAGATCTGAGAGGGAAAGATACTTTATTAGACTAGCTAGATTATCGCTAGGGTGAATATTGAGCTACTGCTCGCGGTATGTGACCACGGTCACCAAACCAGCAATGCTCGGATATCTCTATCATGCATGGGGTGACAATGATTGAGATATTAAATAAAATATGACGGTACCACTATGGATACATCACAAAAAATGGAATTTTGATAACATTTGCAGTATCGTCTGATGTTCATATTGCTTTAATCTGAAAAATTTCCCGTATTCTTTCATTTTAATATACTAATGCTTCTAGAGAAGTGACGAGACCTAGCAGCATTTTACAACAATTTGCTGTGCATGTCCAATTGCACTTCGGTCTCAGTCGAAATAATTCCCTATCCTCTTAATGCCAGTTGTCAATGGGGAGTTAGGTGGGTATGTATTGTATATGAATATCAGGTGAGTATGGAAATAATAACTTTTATTATTACAATTCTGTTCATTTTATGAACTTCCTTTGATGATCATATTGCCGACTCTCACACTCTAGAGGTGGTATTTATCCATTGAAAGAAAAAATGGGGCATTTAGTTTCACCCATAATCAATTAAATATTATCTTTGACTCACCTGTAGTCCAGTATTCAGCTATTATTAGACAATTTAACCATAAATCTAATTATAACACTGCAATGCATTTTATAAACCACAATCACAGGAGTAAATATAGACGAAAAAAGCTACAACAAATTTATTATATATAAATAGACATTTTCATATCCAAATTCACACATTTATCTTAATTCTACGTTTTTTCTTTTGAGTATGTACATTATGGAATGATTGTTCAGATTAGGAGAGCCCTTGTTTTTATTCCAATACCTATATAGATTAACTTAGACTGTTAAGTAAATTGATAAGAATATGCAACACACAAGTCATGTTGTTGAGAAACTAAAAGAAAATTAATAGTACACATTAAAGTGCATGTTTTTAAAACTAAATTTTTGTTCATTGATGTAGAAATAAATATTTTACCTAAGACAACAAAAAATTTTCACTTCATATAATAAAGACAATTATTTGTTATAAAAATCTACAGTACTGTAATTTCGTCAAAGAAAAATATTTAGAAAAATAAATTATTATAAGCTACTTAAATAATTGTATTTAGTGATATTAAATTGAAGAGGAATTTAATTAAGTCCTTATTTTACGGACTGTACTATCGTGGTATTAAAACTTAGAAATGCATAATTTTGTGATATTACTGTAACAAGAAAAGGAATATCTTCAAAGCAGATTTTGTATTTGTGGTTACTTCTTAATTTTAATTAGCCATTTAAAAATATTGAATCAAGAAATGCTGATAAGATTCAATAGCTTATTGCTCGGTATTTTGAATTTACTGATTAACACTGACCGGTCATTTCATTAGTGATGTGTGCACACATGCCTATATAACTTTCACTCTTAACAACAGTCTTTTACTGACTGTACAGAAGATCCTTAACTTACAAACATAATGGATTCAAAGAAACTAAGTTTAATTTTGTTAAATTTTGGTCCAGGGTAGGCCTAACCTGACTTACATGCCTAAAATTTCTTTCTAAAAAAGTCAACGAAGTCTCATATCATATGAAATAATATCAGGTTATTGTAAATATAGTTTTGCTTACTGTATTAAATCATATAATATTTTATTACAATATTTCTTCATCTTATTAAAGTGTATGAACATTTGATACACAGATTTTTTTTTATTTCAGTTGAATTTGTTTGTTTCTCAGTGTGTTTGTAAGTTAAGGGCCTTCTGTAATGTATATGATTAATTAAAAATAAAACTAGTGTAAAGAAAAGAATTAAGGGCATAAGTTCTTAACTTCTTTGGCATGTTTATAACTCAAAGTTAAGTTGTTTAGGTGTAGTTTCTAAGAATAACAAGGTCTTTTTTTCACATTCTTTACGCAGGGTTTCTGGCTATGAAAAGCAGATCAGCTTTGTTCGCAGATGAACTCGACAACTTTCTGCTCCATGAGTTCCGGGTCACAGCACCTAACGCTTGCCGAAGTCACCACCTCATCCAGAAGCACGTTCAGGACACTGAAATCAAGGTACATTAAATGTATATAAATAAACCTATGTCTCATAATTCACAGCTTGAATTTTAGAATTTTGCTTTGGGAGTTCAGCTTATAGGAGATTTTAGTCTGAAGTAATAATCCTGAATAGTAAGGACTTGACCTATATGATAGGTAAATTTGTAGGTATTCGTAGAAGGATGTTCAAAGTATTTGCTTTATAAACGCCACATTTTGTATTGTGAATGTGTGATAGGGTTATCCATTATGTACAATATAACAAATTAAATTTACTGTATTGACAGTGTACTACTGCACTGTAGAATCACGCCGTCTACATGTTCATGTATCTTAAAAGTTAATATGAATTCATGTAAATGCTGTACTGCAGAGGAGGTGTATGCTACGAGTATGTTTTTTTTACATTAATAATGAGAGAGAATAGTAGAGTAGTAAAGCAGGAAACAGTGCAGACTCTCTCTCTTATACAACAAGAGATTAAGTACTGTCCCATAGTACCTTGTAAATCTAATACCTTTCATAATAATTCCATAATTATGTGTTTTTCCCAGTGAGTAATCAGTGCATGATCCTTTATGTGCCTTTCTGAGCATGTCATAGCTTGATTAGAGCTAAAATAATGGGGGAAGCAGTGAAATCTTACATTACTCCCTTCTGCGGCTCATTTTCATTTCTATCCTATACAGTATGACTCCTATTTATTTGCACTTCAAGAAAAAAATAGATAATTTCTTTTGCAATTGGAAGTTAACGTTAAGTTTTTTTGTATATGCAGTATTCTCATGGAGTGAATATTTCGTAAGAAAGTTTTGTTACATGTTTATGTTTATTTAGATATTCTTGTTTTGTTTAGCTTAACAAATATTAACTCGAGCAATAAATAATTTTCTGTTTAACAAAAATGAAAAAAAATTCCCTTTAAAATATCAATTTCGTAAATTTTATTTTTGACATGTTTATATGTTGGTTAAACAATCATTTGACCAAATTGAATAACCAGAACGTTTGAAAATAACTGCTATTACAATTTAATATAAATATTGTCTCTGAGAGGAATAATTGTAATACTGTAGCAGTAAATATGAAATAAGGCAAAGACTAATAAGAAGCTGAAAATACTGTAGAAAGGACATCAATGTAGACCTTAAACACATAAATTTTGTAGAGAAAACTAAAGACAGTAGATAGATTTAATTTCTCATAAAAGGATTCTGACGTAGGAAAAATCTATTTTTGAGTGAGATAGCCATGTCGTCCTGATGGAAGTTCCTTCTGGCAACTTCTACAATATAATATTTCTGCGATTGATATTACAAGAGAATTACCGTCAGGAGTCACTGGGTTCCAACCCCCGGAAACAACAATCTGAAGATATAGTGTATAATCAGGGACGTATCCTAAGATAACCATAGATATCTGCACCCCAAATAGACCTTACCCAGTCTAATCCACTAAGGGGAAGGATAATTAAGGAGCCATTACACATCCTATCACCTTCCAGTGCCCCTATACGTTCCTGCTTCTCTTTCCTTTGAACGCAGCTGATGGCTACAGTGCGGTTGATTTTTGGGGGCGCTTTTTTCGCAAATCTTTAAAGTAATAATTTGATATATTGTACTATACAGTACAAACAATATTAATGATGACAATGTCTATATTAAGACCTGTTTAGAGTTGTTTTACTTACTGTTCATCAGCCACAAACTTCCAAAGGTAAGTCCTCAAGTAGTGGGCATCAACTTGAACTTGTTGAAGACCAAACCTGCTGAACGTGCGTAACCGGACACTCTCCATCAATGTCTGGTGAGAAAAAACAGAATTTTAGTAATGAAATTTATTACTACTATATTCACCTGATGTACATACTGTATTACTTTTGTCTCCAGAAGCTTGGTTATGTCGACTTGTCCCTTGAAAATTAAAAATTATCAATTTTCTCTCCTAAAATACTAAGGCCTCTAGTAAACAATGTGACTAATGGTTTCTACTGATAATAATATACTTGCTAGACGGAAGGAATGCCAAAATTGTCATCAGCCGTCTGCACACCAACAAGAGAAAAGCTTCCAACCTCCAATGGGGTTCACAATCTCTGGGGAATTCCACACACCACCAGCGCCTGAAAAACTCGCCGAAGCAGATCCTAGATGATCTTGCTCCTTCTGTATACTCCCTGGTGACCGATCCAGAGTAGCATACTGTATATAGAAGCCGCAGTATCTTCCGCACTCGGTGAGGGAAAGAAAGAGGTGAAAGACTTCCTCGGTTTTTTCTTGGGTATTACCGAGACTGACCCCGGAGAAGGCTTAGCTGTTTTCTTTCCATTCAAAGCATATGCTTGCCACTGCACAGGAAGCCACAATCTGCACTTGGCACACGGGGATTGTGAACAATCATGCCCCCCACAAAAAGTGCAGCGAGTGTGAATTCACAGCTTATTTAGCCAAACCGTTTGAGGCGTCCCCCCTTTCCCCGCCAAGTATGAATTTCCTGGTGACTGTATTCAATTCCATCAGCAACAGCAGCCGGCATTCACTTCAAGTATAAGAAAAAGATCAAAGCCTTTGGATAGGTCACCCCAGTATATCCTTGTGGCCAAAGGGGAAGTCTTTGGCAGGTGGGTGGACAGGGCTACTCGCTCACATGCACCACCTGTCGTTAACTACCTCGTTAACTTATTCAACGATTGTTCCAGTTCCGCTGAAGACATTCCCTATTTTAAATGACGAAAGTTTTGCATACAGTACATGTAAGAACAATTACCTTTAATTGAAGAATTTTGGTCTTCTGAGCTTCCACAAAAGAAGCTAATTCTGTTAAGGCTCAATAAGATCATGACTATTGAACCTAAACTCGTTAGGACTGTAGCAAAGTCAAAGGCTGGAGTGGTATTATTATAATCATCATTCCCTTTAAAATCAGTAAGCCTAACCTTCTCTGGGTTTCCTCTTAAACTAAAAGTAAGCGCTTTTTCATGTTTAGAATTTTGATCTGATAAGCAACTACAAAACATACTTTCCAAGAACAGTAAGGCCTTTCCCCTCCACACAACAAATCTCTAAATGAAGAAATATTTTCCCCAACAAGAGACACAAGATAAAGATCGCTGATTACCCCAAAAAAATTCCTTTTCACAAATCTGGAAGATGACATCTTTAAACCATTAAAAAAAAAACTTAAGTTAGGACTCTCTTCAAGCTCGTTCTAAAGCAACTCAGAGAATGAAGAGACAATGATACAACATAGGCAGTATGTTATTGTCGAAAGACACTGTATATCCTTGTTTACTAGAGGCATTAGACTATTGGAAGAAAAGAAAACTGGTAATTTTATTTGTAAGGGGGTAACATCAACATAACCAAGCTTCCGGAGACGAAAGTAATATGAACATCAGGGAGGTCCATAGAAATCACAGTTATAAATTTGATAAGAAATTACCTTACAATAAGAGGACATTAAGAGCTAAATTTGGAAGAAAATAGTCGAGTTCCAATTGTTCCCATGCAATGCTATTGCAGTTTCATACAGTAGTATATTTTATCACAAGCAAAGAAATCTAAATAGAATAGCTTGCCTATTTTATAATTGCATGAAATGTACATTAATGCTATTAAACTTTTACTGATAACAAATTGGGTGGAAAAACTTACTCTTGGAGATAAATAAAAAATAACGAGCATATTATTCCAAAAGAAACTTTTAACATTTCACAATGCAGTACATTACCTTCAAACTTATTTTCACAATTCCTGTCAAAATGGAGACTCTAGTAAACTCAACCGGTGCGAATATCTCGATACGTTCTGACCATAGCTTGTTCAGATTAGCAACTAGACTGTTATCTAATTGACTGGGTGTATATGAAGCCCAAGTGGAACGTCCCCCGGGTCCTCCCCGAGAAGCACTCAAGCTGAAAAAATAAGAATATAATTTTCTGCACGAAGAAATAATTTAAGGCAATGAACGTGAAAAGCTGGATGAACAAGGAGGGTTTCCATGTCTATAATCATCATCATCATCTTCTACGTCTATTGACACAAAGGGCCTCGGTTAGATTTCACCAGTCGTCTCTATCTTGAGCTTTTAAATCAATACTTTCCCATTCATCGTCTACTTCACACTTCATAGTCCTCAGCCATGTAAGCCCGGGTCTTCCAACTCTTCTAGTGCCTTGTGGAGCCCAGTTGAAAATTTAGTGAACTAATCTCTTGGGGAGTGCAAAGAGCATGCCCAAACCATCTCTATTTACCCCTCACTATGATCTCATCAACATATGGCACTATAATCTCTCTTGAAGTTTCATTTCTAATCCTCTCCGGCCATTTAACTCCCAATATTCTTCTGAGGGGGTTTGTTCTCAAATCTATAAAATCTGTTGAATATTTTTTCATTGTCATACCACGACTCTTGTCCATACAGTAATATCAATCTCACTAAACTGATACACAGCTTAATATTTCTGTCATTTCAGGCAATTTGATTTCCAAATTTTACCTAACCTAGCCATTGTCTGATTTGCATTTTTCAATCTTTCACTAAACTCTCAATTCTAAAGATCCTGTATCAGAGATCATATTTCCTAAATATTTAAATGATTCCACCTCATTAATCCTTTCTCCTTGGTTATATGTTTATAATAAAAAAATTAAATGTAAAATTAGTTTTTACACAATGCCCAACCGACTTTCTGAGTCTTCAAATGTCCCAAGGCACTACTAACATGAGCTGTCTGAAACCTGCAGTTACCATTTCTTAATTGGTTCACTTTTTAAGATTCTGATTGTAAAATGCAAGAGGAGAGAATTCCATATCTGAGGGATATGGCCGCACTACTGACTTCCCTATTGACGAATGGTGGATCCAAGGGAGCCCTTGATAACAGAATAGATCCAGAAGCAAGACTCAATAAAATAATGGTAATTTACTGTAAAGGTGAGCCTCTTCAGGCTAAAATGGTCTAAGTTAAGTCTTCATTTGATAAGCAGAATAAGGTTCTAAAAAGGGAAGATATAGATGTATAGAATTTGCCTGTATTGTAATTGAAGATTCATAACAAATGGAAAAAAGATTAGATGAATTATAGAGATATTTACATTGTATATGTGTCTTTTCCAAGATGTTATAGGCCTAAAAATAAACCTAATCATCTCCATATGCTCCTAATAATCTTCTAAATTCTCCAGTAAAAAGTACATGGCTCAATGTTCCAACTTCACCAGAAGGAGATTAACCTTTTGCCATGACATATGGAAAATCTATGTAAAGTTGTACGATAATGTGTTCACTCAGAAAAATAGAGTTCTTTAATATTATTCTTCATTCTTCTTTATATAAAATGATGATGAAGATGAGAATGAAAATTATAACTGTTGTATTCAGAAATTTTCTGGTGCGATAAAACTCCAATGACCATTTTATGATTGGTGAAAAAAAGTGAAGCCAAAAAAATACCTGTGATATGTACGACGAGAAGAATCTGAAGATCGATCCTGACGATTGCCTTCCTCATAAAGTGCCCCAACCTTAAAGATGTTTAAATCTTGGTCAGATATCATATACCACAAGCATCAATAAATAAGAAAATAAAGAATAATGAATGAAAGAATAGGGGGAAAATTTTATATTCATGTGTTCAAAATTTTTTACAGTATATCTTTTTTATATAACTAAAAAATCAAAGTAATTAAAATTTGTCAACAAAATGTTGAAAAGGAAAACAACAAAATTTTCATAAAATTTATTAGTGTAGTATTTCTAAACTCACCTGATGTGCAAAGTACTTTTACTCGAAGCTGTATCAAAGTTTGTCTACCCAAATATAAAATTTCCCATTCTCTCTCCTTGTAGAATTCTTCCCCCCTCTGGGAACCACCATGCAATCTGGCGGTTGATGGCCATTAACTAGTTGTTGATACAACATGTATATGAACATCAAGCGATTTGTTATTTCAAAATGAACTACTAATACTCTGTATGAATCCTATGGCAAAATAAAGGTCTTATTTAGACAAGTCAATGAGAAAGTGAAAAGTAGGAGGTTAATATATTGTATAATAGACTAGTTAGTGATCATCATCATCATCATCATCATCTCCTCCCACACCTATTGAGGCAAAAGGCCTCAGTTAGATTTTGCCAGTCGTCTCTATCTTGAGATTTTAAATAAATACTTCTCCATTCACCATCTCACACTTCACAGTACTCAGCCATGTAGGCCAGGGTCTTCCAACTCTTCTAGTGACTTGTGGAGCCCAGTTGAAAGTTTGGTGAACTAATCTCTCTTTGGGAGAGGGAAGAACATTCCCAAACCGTCTCCATCCCTCACCATCAACCACCAGATAACACTGTGATTCCCTGAGGGGACCATTTTGCAAGACAAGGGAATGAGTTATTTTTATTTTGGGTAGACGTAGACACACCTTTGGTTAAAAGCAATGCGAACAACAGGGAAATTTGATCAAAATAATTTGCTACCCTTAAAAAGATGAAACTGAATAATTAATAAGAGAGAAAAGCCAAGTACTTTTCATTTTTATAAAGTAGACTTTCATTGCATTAATTTGTTAGCCTTTTCATAAAATTCTAAAACTTATTCCCACTATTCTGAAATTATATCCAAATAGCGATAAGGCTACTAATACCGGTAATTTTTCATAATGTCCTATGCATGCAAATCAACGAAATATGCTCTTTTCTGTAGTTAGAATAAAAGGATTACAGTACATTACATGGTAATTTGTAAATCAGCCTTTTAAAAGCAGATGTACTAAAGATAAAATATTACACATTATGAATATATTTGATATATGCCAGGCATACATGACAATAAAAACCTAAGACTTGCCTGAGTTTCCATGGTAGTTATTTCATCTAAGACTGTTCTCATCACTCTGCGTACGCTTCTTGGTTCTCCGCAACCTAACCAGTCTTTAAGCTCAACACTGCGTCGAAGCATCTGTATAACCATGAGATAATGAATTTGAAAAGTAATTTGTATTTTTCATAGCTACACAAACCTTCGTCATATTGGGAATGTCTTCAGCAGAATTAGAACGGGTATTTAAATCGTTAACGAGGTAGTTAATAAGTGGTGAGCACAGGTGAGTAACCCCGTCCACTCACCTGTCACAGACTACCTGCTTTTGAGCCATGGGTCCTAAGTTAGAATGACACTTGAGAAGCATTACATGCAGGGATCACTACTGGAGTAATTGGTACCAGGGTCGCTGGCACTGGTGTCACCATTGACGTACTCCCACTGGGACCACTGGAGCGTAGTACCTTTACCTACCCGATTCTTCAAAAAGTCATTGATGGCCTACCTGCAAGAACTAAAGAAGGCAGTCTCCCTTTAGTCACTCGTCCATGGCAGTCTGCAGGAAAGATCTTTCAACCCGTATTTGTGCGTGGCGATCATCTCGCTCCACAAAACTTGAAAAACTTTTCTACGTAAATAAGAGTTCTCCCAGCTCCTGATGCATACTCCTCCAGATCTAAGCCAGTGGTTCATACGCACAAACTTTGGCTAACGGCAAATTCAAAGAGAAGATCAAAGTGCTTGCCAGAATAATACCGAAGATAACTTAACCTTTTCACATCCCAACAAAAATGCATGCCTACAGGCCGTCACGACCAATGCTCAGAGTAAAGTGGATAATTGCGAACAATTTTTCCCCTAAGTAGTGTGTGTATTGCTCATTTTGCCATAAACCGATGCATGTCCTACACACACATTCTTGCTTCATTCCATTGCTTACATGAAGCTGCATCATCAACATTTCCAGCTTAAAGGTAAGAAAGAGATTAAACAGCCTTGGATAAGACATAACAATAAGTCTGTACTGTACTTGTTGTGGTCATAGACAAAAGTGAGGAGTCTTTGACGGGGTGGGTGGGGCTATTCAACAGTGCTTAACACTTATCTTATTAACAATTTCAACAGCCGTTACAGATCCACTGAAGACATTACATATTTTAAAGATGAAAGGCTTGTATACTGTATGCATAGGAACAAATAATACTACTGCTGGAATTAATTAACCATATTTCTCGTACTACAGAAAATATATTGTAATGAGAATATATGTCCACAAGTACATTTAAGTTACCAATTCCTTAAAGGTAACCCTCATGAATTTATAAAACTCTTAAACTAGCGATTATAATTTTGATTTTTTTAATCATGCATACTGTATAACAGAACTCAAAGCCTATCAAAACATCCCTGTACTCACCTGACTAACAGAGGCACCTTGTGTATGTACGTAATGGTTCAACAGTCGCTGCCCGGCATCTCTCATGCCATCTGTGATGGTGTGGAGTGGTGTGAGTCCAGTTTTGTCTTCTAGCTGCAACTGCTCATCGCAGTGGCTTAACTAAAGTAACAAATAAAATAGAAATGTTACGTAAATTCCACTTAGAAATTTAAAAATTTTATTTTATTAATAATTAAATCTACTGACCTATTTCACATTGAGAAAAAACAGTAAAGTGGTGCTACACATGTTGTCCTTTATTCTATCAATAATTAAATCAATTTACCTATTTCACATTGAGAAAAAATAGTAGTGGTGCTACACATATTGTCTCTTAGAAGGTACTCTGTATATAGCACAAAAGTTTCTTTGTAGAGTTCTTTCAGTGCTAGTTGTGTTGCTTATATCTTCTACTTTTCACCTGATTCCAATTCTCTGCATTCATTAATGACCATATCCTTCAGATCTTTCATATTTTAGTATGTTTGACTCGGTTATTTTAAAACAAATTGATGATAATTATAATAAAACCGACAGTACAAGAATCAAGCACTTCCAAGACACAGCCATGTATTGAAATTACAAGCAAGAACGGCAATGTTGTGCACAACAAAATCAAAATCTTGAAATCAAATGAGAGACAAAATTGAAATAGAACAAATAATTTACCACAAAAGTTTTAAGATTAGAATCTTGGTGATGGAAAATGATCATCAGCCAAGCCCACATGACCTTAAGAGATATCATGTCGTTTATCACTTCACATGTCCTCCTGGGAAAAGCTGCCTTCCCATCTACGTAGGAAAGAAATCCACGAAATTAAGCAAATGCTTCTCATGTTGTCTCAGAGTGACAATTTTCAATAATCTAGCTAGCAGTATAAAAGCAAACCTAATAAGGAAGGAAATCATCTAGAACACAAAAATAATATATGATGTACCAAATGATTGCTACCTCATGATCAAAGTGATCCTAATCATTAGTGAGAAACATACAAAAATTTCTAATTACCGTACTATAATTTACGCAAAGGCCCTTTCGTCAATAGGCGTAGGAGCAGATGATGATGATGATGATAATTTGTGTTATTCATAACAAAATAAACCTAAGTTCTTTAACAGGTCTTCAGCAAAGCTTGATACGGCTTTTAAAACTTTAATGATGTCGATGACGATGCTTCAACAGGTGAATCATAGGAGATACGTTCTTAGCACCTTTCCGAGAATGGGAAGATACTGACAGTAAGAAGGGCTACTTCCCTTCCCTTTCACTTGGCGGAAGCTCCAACGGAGCATGACATTGTTCAAGTAAAACTTCCTCAGGGTTATGTTGACGTCACAGAGCCACACTCACGAGGGAATAAGCAGTAAACCGGAATGCTCTAACCGGAAGAATAATTTGAACGTTGGCAGGTTGTTCATGCAACTGTCACTTGGTTACAGTTATTAGGAAACAACTGCGAAAACTCTATTCTAGCTTAATATCCTCTGCACATATTCTACCAACAAATTCATCAAAATAGAAAAACATAAAGATAAAAACAGCCAGTTAAGGATACTGGATAGTACAGGCTATAAACAAAGCTGGGGCTCGATGGCCTGTAGGGAGGATGACGACCCTCAATTGTAGTTGTAAACAGCTGCAGCAACAAGAGATCTGCATTGGATACACCCTGGATAACCTCTTGAAAATGCTTGATTGACTAAATAAAAATATACCTAAAAACTTACCCTACCTTATTAAGAAAACATAAAGACTACTACATAGAGACAAAGGTTTGTATACTGGTACAAACAATCTTCAATTTACCACTAGAACCTAATCAGAAATCTGATAATTACAAAATATATAACAATTAAACCAAAGATCAATAATAACTTACAAACTAAAGCAAGTACAAAATTTACAATGATCAAATTTGGAAAAGGTTCACAAAGAGAAACAGCAAACCTCCCATTCATTACCAAATGAATTATAAAAGTGAACACTTCTGGCAAGTGATTAATCTCTCATACCAATGGCTTTCCTCCCAACCAAAAATACGATTTAACATTATTCACTTTTTCAGGACTTTGTTCCTGTGCCTTACATACATACATATACCAAGGCACTTCCCCCAATTTTCGGGGGTAGCCGACATCAACAAATGAAACAAAACAAAAAGGGGACCTCTACTCTCAACGTTCCTCCCAGCCTTACATAGTACTGTGAATTGATGAATTTATATATTATATATATGTGGCACCCTAGCAGTACCAGCCAAACTCGGTAGAGTCCCTTGTCAGGCTGGGAGGAGCGTAGAGAGGAAAGGTCCCCTTTTTTCATTTGTTTGATGTCGGCTACCCATCAAAATGGGGGAAGTACCTTGGTATATGGATGGATATATTAAATACATTAGAATTCTAATTTTGTAAAACTAACCCTTTTACCCCCAATGGACATACTGGTACGTTTCACAAAACTCATCCCTTTACCCCCATGGACATACTGGTACGTCTTTGCAAAAAACTGCTATTTACATTTTTTTTGGCATATTTTTGATAACTTTATGAGAAACTACAGGGATTTTCCAAAAGAATGAGACCAACCTGACCTCTCTATGATGAAAATTAAGGCTGTTAGAGCAAATTAAAAAATATATATTGCAAAATGTGCTTGAAAAAAAAAACGCCTGGGGGTTAAGGGTTGGAAAGTTCCAAATAGCCTGGGGTTAAAAGGGTTAAGTAATTCTTATTCTAGAATATGACAACCAGTTGGGTCCTGAACCATCTAAATAATCTAATACAGAATCTGAAATCACTTACAAAACATTTATAAACAATACAAATTCTTTTTACAATACTGTAACTTGCATTCGGTTAAGTAGCGTACTTACCAGATAATGAACTGTCGATGTATGAAGGTCAAGGCACATTCTTGAAAGTAACAAGAGAAGCACAGGATCTTTATCCTTTTTATGGCAGAACTGAAGAAGTGTATCGGTAATATGCAAGAAAAATGCCACAACTACCCCCTCTCGCACGAGTTCTCTGCAAAACTTGTGCCTGAATTCAGCATTCACTGCGAAGGTGTGTTTAGGCTGCGTGAATGCCTGGTAAAAATTGAAAGGTCATTTATTAATGTTCACTTGGAAATAATTTACATGCCCAATACCCTGCCTACTTCCCACAATGCTTCAGTTGTAAAATAATTAAGGTAAAGATAAAAGGATTTATAATCAATGAAGCTTCCTTATCATAAGAAAGCATTAATGATTTTTCTTTATACATGACAAACAAGTATTGTTAAATGTGTCAGGATAGATGGAAGGCTAAAAGATAAAAATTCTAGAAGATAATATGTCCTTTTCCCGAATTTGACACTTTTGTTTAATACGAGGAAAAATGTGGAACCGTCTAATAGGAAAGACTATGGAGGATGGTGCTCAAGTTCAAGCTATATTAAACTAATCTGTCAATGGCTTAATTGATTACTGTATAGCTTAACTTATAATAATAATAATATTAATAATAATAATAATAATAATAATAATAATAATAATAATAATAATACTATACAGGTTGAGAATCCCTTATCCGAATTCTTGTACCGGAAATGTTTCGTATTTGAAATTTTTTTGGATTTCAGAATTTCTTCATAACATTTTTTGCTCTGTAATGTTTTTCATTTTTCATCAAATTTTTCTCATTGATTTCGGCATAGAATGTCAACAGTTGGTCTTTCAGTTTCTTTAAATCATTCATAGTAATTTTTTCGATAAAAACTCCTCGGTTAGACGCTTCAACAATTTCACTTTTGCTATTACAGATAATCATAAGTGCTTTTTTTTTTTTATTTTCATCACTAGCTATGATTTGACTTTGTCTATTATAGATAATGTGAATATAAACTTAAGTGATACTTGATCACATATATAACTAAGTTACTATTTGATACAGAATGTCTTCAACTTATAAACATTCAACTTCAAAAACATTCTGAGAAACAAACTCAAATCCAACTGAAAATAAAAAAGATAAGATAAAGAAATACAGTAATAAAACAATATTGTATCACTTAATACAGTAAGCAAAACAACATTTGTAATACCCTGATATCTATTTCATATGAAACCCGACTATTTGTTGACTTTTGTAGCTGGAAATCATAGGCATTGAATTCAGCTTAGGCCTACCATAGGCAAAAATATAACAAAATTAGACTTAAAAACAGCTCCTTTTTAAGTTGAGAACCTTCTGATATACTGTCATCAATGAGAATGCTTAGGTGGATGTCTGGGGTGACAAGAGAGGATCGGATAAGAAATGACTACATAAGGGGGTCGACAAAGGTGGTGGAAATATCAAAGAAAGTGCAGCAAGGGAGGCTGAGATGGTATGGACACCTGATGAGGAGAGATGAGGACCACGTTGGGAGACATACTATGGAGATGGAGGTTCAGGGAAGAAGAAGAAGAGGGAGACCAAGAAAGAGATGGAGGGACTGTGTGAGGGGAGACTTGCAGGAGAAGGGGATTGATGAGGCAGAAGCGCAGAATAGAAAAAGATGGAAACGGCTCATCCGCAACGGCGACCCCATATAAAAATGGGAACCAGCTGGGAAGAAGAAGAATGAAGACTAATTATCACATTAGTATTACCTGTAGAGCTACCATTCTATCTTTCATAGAAGCTGCGGTAGCCGCCACAAGACGTGTCAAGTGCTCATTAAGTTGATGTTGCGTCGATTCCGTGCCGTCTTGGTTCGGATGGCGCGGCGCAGCCATGGCATGCCGCACGTCCCCTAAACTGGACGCTAATCCCATCTTCAGGGCAGATAGTGATGATTGACATCTTGATGATGCAGCTTCAATGACAAGCTCTAATGCCACGCTGGAAATAAAATGTACACATTAACCCTTTTACCCCCAGGCTATTTGGAACTTTCCAACCCTTAACCCCCAGGGGTTATTTTTTTTCAAGCACATTTTGCAGTATATTTTTTTTTTAATTGCTCTAACATCCTTAATTTTCGTCAAAGAGAGGTCAGGTTGGTCTCATTCTCTTGGAAAATGCCTGAAGTTTCTCAAAAAATTATCAAAAATATACACAAAAAAATTCAAATAGCATTTTTTTGCAAGGACGTACTGGTATGTCCATGGGGGTAAAGGGATGAGTTTTGTGAAACGTACCAGTACGTCCTTTGGGGGTAAAAGGGTTAATACAGAATCAGAGGTTCCAAAACTCTGTAGAGATTAGGCATGTTTTTATAAAATTAAACTCGTGTGTGGTACAGGGATAATTAGTATTTATGCCTGGTAAGAAGCTCTGGGTGATAGGAGGATAGATGTGAGAGAGGCAAGAGAGCGTGCTAGAAATAGGAATGAATGGCGAGCGATTGTGACGCAGTTCCGGTAGGCCCTGCTGCTGCCTCCGATGCCTTAGATGACCGCGGAGGTAGCAGCAGTAGGGGATTCAGCATTATGAAGCTTCATCTGTGGTGGATAATGTGGGAGGGTGGGCTGTGGCACCCTAGCAGTACCAGCTGAACTCGGTTGAGTCCCTTGTCAGGCTGGGAGGAACATAGAGAGTAGAGGTCCCCTTTTTGTTTTTGTTTCATTTGTTGATGTCGGCTACCCTCCTAAATTGGGGGAAGTGCCTTGGTATATGTATGTGTATGTAAGAAGTTCACAAATTTAGGTACACTAAAGCATTACAAATATTGAAGTACTGATAAAGTGACTTCTTAAAAACTGACCTTATTATTAAATCAATACTATACAGTGCTAAACATTCTTGTGTGTTCTGTATAATGTACATAACATGTCTTCCACTGTCTGGGTTAGAGTTCTCTTGCTTAAGGGTACACTCGGGCACACTATTCTATTTTATTTCTCTTCCTCTTGTTTTGTTAAGGTTTTTATAGTTTATACAGGAGATATTTATTTTAATATTATCGTTCTTAAAATAATTTTTTTCCCTTGTTTCCTTTCCTCACTGGGCTACATTCTCTGTTAGGGCCCCTGGGCTTATAGCATCCTGCTTTTCCAACTAGGGTTGTAGCTTGGTAATTAATAATAATAATAATAATAATAATAATACCTAGAGTCATTTCAATAATTAATTATGCACAACAGATAAGAATCATGATTTTTACAAAAGATTTAACAACAGTAAACCTAAAAAATACAAAAAAAAATATTGTATAAAAACAACAAAAGAAGTGAACTTACTCTCCGAAATTTGTGTTGGGAAGGAGCTGGGTAATGGCATGAAGACGGCGATGGAACTTATCCAAAGCAGTAGTCAGCTGAGCATAATGCGCAGTATCAGGCTCTGCCGCAACTCTAACACCAACAACTGCTACGTACTGCTCCACCAGTCCAGCTACAAACACACGTAGTTTCTCCACTGCCATGCTTGATGAAGCACTGAAAATAAGATTTTCCATGTCACCAAACAGATCTCGAAGACTTTCTTAGATAAATAATTATAAACTTCAGAAGGTTATTTGCCATCAAAAAGTACTTCACTCCTCAGCATTATGAAAGTACAGTAATGAACAACTTTATTTTAATAATATTCAAACACATCAACACTTAAAATATTAAAACACATTCTAAACTCGGTAAATAGTAGACTATAAGGAAAGACTAAGGTTTAAAATCATATAAAATTATCTTGTTAATAACTACAATATACTGTACACAAATTTACAAGAAAAATACTAGACCTCACCTTCCACCTTCTTCTGGTGTTCGAAGAAACATTTCTTTGTATGAAGATATTACGAGCCAGAGATTGCCAACAAAAGTCTCATGGCATACATCAACAAATTCCAATATGTCCTGAGGATGAAGAAACTCATTCAATGCAATTTCACAGAATTACAGAGCAGTACTTGTCACTTGACCCTTTTAACCCCAGGCTCTTTGGAAATTTCCAACCCTTAACCCCCAGGGGGGTTATTTTTTTCCTAGCACATTTTGCAGTATATTTTTTTTAAATTGCTCTAACAGCCTTAATTTTTGTCATAGAGAGGTCAGTTTGGTCTCAATCTCTTGGAAAATGCCTGAATTTTCTCAAAATATTATAAAAAATATGAAAAAAAAAAAAATTATAGCATTTTTTTGCAAGGACGTACCGGTACGTCTATGGGGGTAAAGGGATGGGTTTTGTGAAACGTACCAGTACGTCCTTTGGGGGTAAAAGGGTTAACTGTTACATACTTTCTTAAATCTCAATTTACATTGTTTTAATGCCAGGTTACTTACCATACTACCACCTTCTGGTATATTCTCATCAGACTGTGTTTGAGTTGCATCTTTCCCTACATCTACAGCACCATCTTCACCTTCTTCTGAAGGTGGGATTTCCTCAATGCCAGCAGCAGCCTCTGCTAATTTTGTGAGGCTAGCAAGATCATCCTCTAATTTTGTGCGAGCATGTGAAAGGAAATCGTCACACAAGCCTTCGGCTGGTTCGCCAAGTTGAAGGAGCAGGTCGACGCATTCTGTGAGGTGTCTCGCACTACCCTATGAAGAAAAAAAAAAGAAAAAAGAGATAAGCCTAGTACTGGATATATGGAAAAATAACCTAAGGTATATGCATAGGAGCAAGGCTAGTTTTCTCTCCTAAACTAGGATATACAAACTTGAAAATATCCAAACCTGTCCAAAACATTCTTGGACTTGCACCAATCAAAATATACATACAGTACGAATGTCTCTGATACAATTTACTGAAAATTACCTCTTAGAACCCAAGGTAAACATTACATATTCATGGGTTCAAATGATATTTCACGTGGAGGTGATTGTGTGCAGAA
Organism: Palaemon carinicauda; assembly: GCF_036898095.1. Lineage (NCBI taxonomy): Eukaryota > Metazoa > Arthropoda > Malacostraca > Decapoda > Palaemonidae > Palaemon > Palaemon carinicauda. The sequence continues at coordinate 171,333,175 of NC_090731.1, read as the reverse complement.
AACCCTCTTTCTCTGAGAAAGCGGTTAGATATAAATGCAATAGTTTATATATTGTAAAAATACGAGTGTTACCCGTTATAAAAAATGTAAGAATAATTACCCCTTTCAAAGCAAGCTGCTCTTTCAAAGCTAGATTGAGACGGCCAATGGCGGCCTCACAGTCATCATGGATGGCGTTGAAGGAGGGCATGTGCCTGTATCGGTGCAAAACCTCGGCAGTCTCTACATAGCTACGTACACCCTTGGGGAGGACAAGATTTTTAATACAGTGCTGACAGCATACGTAAAACAATTCGACTACTTGATTATATACAAACATTTTATCAAGGATATCAAGAAAATAAAGCCACTATGATTTACGTAGCTATTACTGTACTTTAGATTTTATAATATACAATTTTAATCAGTTTAAAATATTTGTAAAAAGTGCTCATCATTACGGAGAAAAAATATGAATATGGAAATTCATTTCATCATCAAACTTTAATAACAAACGGCAAACCTCGGTAAAATTTTTATCTGCAATACACTCGTCAATCTTATGAGGAAGATGAAAGAGGAATTCAAGTTTCTTGAGAGTCCCGTGAACGCCCAAGAGTCGACTCAAATCTCCACGTCGTTCCTGAAAGAGAATTAAGAAATTTTAAGTACCTGGTATTTATATATTTATATTGTCTGCACTATAAAGATTTAATTCTAATTAGACAAGTGTCTCCTAATTTAGATTTGCCTGAAGTACTATGGACTCAAGTTAGCAGGAAAAAAAATTAAAATAATAAAAGAAATTTACAATATTTTCAAGTCATTTGAAGAAGTTATTCAAATACAGTACTGTACCTTTAAGCATACAATTCCATCATTTTCACATTCCAATACCTTTTGCTACAAGATAATAGATAACTCAAGAAGAAATTTAAATAGCTTAGCTAACAACATAAACACAACACAATACTAGGGTTTAATTATTAGATAATTAAGCCACATCATACAGTCAAATCTCTGAGCTTCCACATAGACTTCATCTTGAATAAAGGGAAAAATTAGAGAAGGAAAGAGTAGCCACTTTCATCTTGCTAAGGTAGAAGAGATTCTTTAGCTAAGGGACACAGCTCTTCTAGGAGAAGGACACACCAAAATCAAACCATTGTTCTCTAGGCTTGGTAGTGCCATACCCTCTGTACCATGGTCTTTCACTGTCTTGAGGGCACACTCGGTCACACTATTCAATCAGATTTCTTATTTTCTTTTCTCACTGGGATATTTTCCTTGTTAGAGCCCTTAGGCTAATAGCATCCTGCTTTTCCAACTAGGGTTAGCCTAGTAATTAAGGGATTTTGACGAAGGAAAAATCTATTTCTGGGCGAGAGACCTGTGCCGCCCAGTGAAATACTCCTAGAGCACTATTTCTAAGGAATATAACTGCTATATATTACCAGAGAAAAAAAGCATAGGAATGCCAGGTTGAACCCAGCTCGCTCACCTATATAAGGTGTCGGTATAAAATACTGGGGCGTGATAATTCACAACCAGAGGTCTCGCACTATTTAGATATCTCCTCTTCAAAATCCCCGCCACAGCGAGGTGCCGTTCAACACTACTACCACTAACCCAACCCACGCCAGTGACGTCACTCCTCATAGCACCCAAGGTTTGGGGCCCATGTTGGGAGGGAAGTCAAGGGAGGGTTCACTGGGCGGCACAGGTCTCTCGCCCAGAAATAGATTTTTCCTTCGTCAAAATCCCTTTTCTGGGCTCCGACCTGTGCCGCGCAGTGAAATAGTACCAGAGAAATGGTCCCAAATCTTGGAACAATACCTGAGGAAGTAACAAAATCCAAAATAACAGGTAAGAGGATAGCAAGACATAGTTGATTAAGGTTCACTATGTTCAGGAGGAATCACATTCCCTGCTGCCACTGTAGCAAATATAAGGCTTCCAGAGGTTTTAAGCAGTGGCGTTTAAATACTGTTGGAGACTTCCGGCCTGTATATTTAGTAAGTCCAGTGAAGTTCATAGTAATTAACTGAGGTAGCTACAGCTCATATATCATGGACGTAAGGGAGTGATGTGGGAATGATTCTAGGTAGCCCGTTAATGAAATGCAGAATCTTCTGTCTGAGTCCTTTCAGGATGATGGTTCTTCACCTTCTCTAATGGGTAAGGGCCCCGAGGACTGAACGGGAGATATGTTTAAGTAGGCTTCCAGAGTGTTTACTGGACATAAAGATGGGTCCTGCGGAAGTGGGACAATCTTCCAGGGGAACCGTCTGTCCTGGGGGTCCTCATTTTCGCTAAAAATCTTTTGTCAGGGGAAAGGAGTACTTCCCCTGACGAGAGAAATTCAATATGACCTGGATCTCTAGACAAGGCTGAAAGTTCTGATATTCTGGCGCCAGAAGTCAGGTTCATTAAGAACAAGGATTTCCTAACCAATGGAATATAATGGCAAGTCTCGTTAAGAGTGTCTGAAGCCAACTTAAGTACGTCATTCAGAAACCAGGAAACTGAGCTATGGTGAGTTGATGGTTTCAATCTGGCGCAGGTTCTCGGGATGGATGAGAAGTATGAATCTGTAAGGGCAATATTAAAGCCAATTGTAAAACCTTCAAGGCTGACTTAATTTGTGGTAATAGTACAAGTCTCTAAGTCTGATTCAAATAAAATTCTGAAGAAGGTTACTGTCAGATTCATAGTCATTGTCTCAACCTTTGAGTCCCTTAAAAACTGGCAAGTTTCATAACAGCCGAATCATACTGTCGAAGGGTGGATCCCCTCTTATCTGATTCTAAAAATAACGTATTTGAGGATCAATATCTGCACCTCTTGAGCTGCAAATTTCATAAAGTCCAGAAAGGTAGGGCATTCTGAATTTGAGGAAGCTAACACACAGCGAGTTGTACTGCTTGTGTTTGTATTGGATTGGGGATCTGTCGAGGTGGAGAACCAGTTCCACCAGAAGGGGAAACCCGTTGTGCTTGGGCCAGATGGGGACTACTAGAGCAACTTGGCCTTTGAAAGTCCTGAGCTTGTCTAACACTTTCATCGACAGATTTATTGGTGGGAATAGGTAAATTCTCTCCCAAGTGTTCCAGACTAATGATAGTGCGCCTGTGGCGTAAGCCCGAGGATCCGGGCTGGGAGCTACGTAGCACTCTAGTTGTAGTTGGACTTTGTTGCAAACAGATCTATCTGGAGATCCGGAACCTGAGAAAGAATCCAACTGAAGGACATTGGGTCTAGTGACCACTCCGACTCCAGCGGAGTTGTCCTCGAAAGTGCGTCCGCCACTATCTATCTAGAAGAAACCTGATATGTTGGTTTTTGGCTGGAGCCGGTTGCTTAAGGTCAAAAATACCGCCATGGCTTCTAAAACATTGATATGAAGTTGGCGGAATATTGTCGACCATAGTCCCAGGACTTTCGTGTACTGAGAGTATCCCCCCCCCCCGCCTGTTAGGGAGGCGTCTGTGTAAATGACGAGCTTGGGGGTGGATATTGTAAGGAAACTGAATTGCCAGATTTTGACCTTTGCCCATGGTTGAAGTCTTTTCTTCAGAATTGGTTGGAGTCGAGCCCTTTGTCTCGATATTACTCGTTTTCCTGGAGCACCATACTCGGCTTATATCTTTCAGTCTGGCCTTCAGTAGTATATCTGTTACTGAGGCAAACTGGAGGGCACCCAGGATTCTCTCTTGATTTCTTCTGGAAGACAATTTGTCTTTGAGAAAACTTATTGTGTTTTGCTATATCGTTCCTCTTGGCTGTTGGGAGACAGAGTGTGGGAGCATAGAACCCATTGAATCCTAACCATTGAAACTTGTCCTCGGGACCAAACGAGATTTCTCGAAGTTGATTTGGAACCAAAACTGTTGTAAGAGATTATCACTCTGTAGTTGCTGTGAGGCAGTTTGCCTAGTTGAAGCCTAGAAACGGACGAAAATGCCTTGCTTTCGGAACATGATAGCAAAGTCTGCAAGATCCATAGGGGAGGTGACGGCCCCACAGAGAAGCAAGGTCCGCACCTGAGAGATGGTCAGCATGTGAAACTTGTCGCATTAAATATAAGAATTCAGAAGCGACAGGTCTAGGATTACTCTTTGCTATTCTGAGTCTTTCTTTGGCCCGCTGAACAAGTGATCCTGAAATTACAAACGATTTACTTTCTTTATTGCTTCCTTTTGCAATAAATCGTTTTCATATAAGACTAGCTCTTCCGTTGGATGTTGATGAAAACTGGTTGGTGGAGGGGGCCATTCTATCCAACTCCACCCCAGACCTTTGGAAATTATACTGAAAGCCCAAATGTTGAACGTTCAACGGTTCCGGAAGATGTAAAGTCCTACCCCTACCTGAGAACCCCCAATGATTTACTGCGGATTTACCTCCTCGGCCTCGAGAGTAGCTGTTGCGAAAAGTTCCTCTCGAGCTAGCGCCTCTGGGGCGCTGGTAACCCTGGAAAGCACCCTGAGTTTCAAAGGTGGGCCTAAGGGCTGGGGAAGTAGCATAGGAGGTAGTTGCTACTTGGGACTGAGGAACCAGCACGTATTGCTGTTGGGGTTGACCCTTCGAAGTGAAAGGTTGACTCCCTTGTGCCACCGGGATGGTTTGAACCACCTGTTGGGACTGCCGGTTTGGAAGGAATGGAAAGATCTCAGACTCTTTCTACCTCGAGATTGGTTGCTGGCCGGTTCGAACTTGTGCTTGGGGACTAAGCCCATCGAACCTTGAGGCTCTAATTGACCCTAGCAGCTCCAGACTGGGGCTTTAATGAGCTTGTTAGGCTCATGTCTGATAGTGGCCTCAGACAAGACATGCCTACAGCAACGACGTCTGGCCGCAAAGAAGTCGTAGGAATCAGACAGTAAGGTTTGAAGTAATGACTTTGTCAAGACCTTAAAAGGTGGTTCTTCTTCATACATTAAAGAGGTCTTTTCTGCCATTGTAGCCGAGTTGATAGGTCCACTCAGGCGCATACAGGCTTCGAGCTCGAGGCATATCAGAGATTCCGGAAGCCTGGGTAGCCACTCACTGAACTGAATGGGAGCACAGTCAGCGCTTAATTTACCCAATGTGAAGGTCGCCGGGGCGTTAGCCCAGCAATCGTGATCCCCCAGGGACAGGAGGGAGGTCGGATGCGTTTCCTTCAGCTGCGGTAACGGCTTGTCCTCGTTTATTGCCTGCCGAGCAAGGTCCGATATCTTAGTGACACATGGAGTAGGGGTTTACTCCTCCACTAGAAACATCGTGTACGGGCTCTTGTGAGGGGTTAACGTAGTGTTAACACGCTCCCACTCGTTTAAGGGCCGGACCCAGGTGGACTGAGCCTGCCCCTTTGGGTACATTTTGGTTTCTTTGGGGACCTTGTCAAACCTTACGAGTGTCTCCTCGGTAAGGCATGCGAAACTAGAGAGAGGGAACTGTAGACCCGGCGGGTAGAATTCAAAATCTTCTACAGTCCGGGTGCCAAACCCTTCGATGGTTAACATACCATCTTTGACGGGAGAGCGCAAGGCCCCCTTCCACGGATTGCTTTCGACGAATTCCGGGAGCCTAGAGGCATCCGGGATGATATATTGTGCTGTTGAGGTAGCCCATAACAAATGAGACCCTGTATGAGGCTATCTGGTTTAGCACTCACTTCCCCCTAATGGGCAATAATTCCATTCAATTGTCAAGTTCACAGAGGCACCAGGAATCTTCCATCCTATAATCGTGGTGACTCGGTATGTGACACGAGGTTTGAGCCAGTGAGCTACAGAGGTCCGTAAATTATATATATATGTATATATATGGATAAATATCAGCACAACATCGTGTTCAAATAGAAATAAATTTCTACCTCATCCCTGGGATCGGTCGCTGGCCTCTTCTAATGAAAGGTCAGGTTGAAACTAACCATGCCACGAGAGGCCATGCATCAATCTTGAAAGGGCTGCCGGATCGAAGGGAGCCTCCGGGGTCGTAGGTTTCAGGCCGGGCTTCGCTCTCGGCCCAAGAGAAGTCTTAATTGGTTTGGTGATTTGGAAGACCTGTGAGTCTTTGGTAGGGCTGGCAGGTAGCTTTAACTTTAGGGACAACGGGACGTGGCCCGACATCAGCCACGTGCTTCCTTGAAAACCCTAAAAGGAAGAGACACAGGATCTCTTTGCCCTGACACTCCAGGCAAACCCGCCAACCCAGATCTAAAGAGTCGCCAAGGTAGAAGTCATGGAAGACTGCGAGCTCCGAAAGAGGGTATATCGTTACTAATGAACAAGGTAACTCCGTTGGGAATGTAAAATAAATAGATCGAGAATAAATGTTTAAATCGATCAATCACAAAGGAAATAAAATGAAAATCCCAAAATAATATATCCGAAGTTATAATTATAGATAGTAACGACAGGGGCACCTACAGTGTCCCATAGTAGGGTAGTAACCCAAAAAGATCCGGGTGTTCCGAATTCTTAAAATAGACCGGTATGAAACCGGGACAAAAGGCTATGAACAAAATTTCGGACCGGTATAATAACCGGGGAGAAAACTTTCATAAATTAACTGACATTGTCAAAATAATTCCATAAAAGGTGAAGATTATCAATGAAATAATATTGTCATAGCGCGAAATATACTATCCCGTCGGTACTGGGAAAGTATAGAATATCATAAAGATACATAAGTATCCCATAGCAGGTCAGTAACCTAAAGAGATCCGGATGCTCCGAATTCTTGAATTAGACCAATATGAAATCGGGACAAAAGACTATGAACAAAATTCAGATCGGTACAGTAACCGGGGAAAAACTTATCATAAATTAACTGACTTTGTTAAAACAATTCCATAATAAGTTAAGGTTATCAATGAAAAAATATTGTCATAGCGAGAAATATACTATCCCGTTGCTACTTGGGAAGTATAGAATAAAATAAAGATACGTGAGTGTCCCATAATAGGTTAGTAACCTAAAAGGATCCGGGTGTTCCGGGTTCTTAAAGTAGACCGATATGAAACCGGGACAAAAGGCTATGAACAACTCTAGGACCGGTTTAGTAACCGGGGAATAACTTATAAATAAACTGACATTGTTAAAATAATCCCGTAATAAGTTAAGGTTATCAATGAAATAATATTGTCATAGCTTGAAATACACTATCCCGTCGCTACTTGGGAAGTATAGAATAAAATACAGATACGTGAGTATCCCATAATAGGTTAATAACCTAAAAAGATCCGGGTGTTCCGGATTCTTAAAATAGACCGATATGAAATCGGGACAAAAGGCTATGAACAAAATTTCGAACCGGTATAGTAACCGGGGAAAAAATTATAAAAATTAACAGACATTGTTGAAACAATTCCGTAATAAGTTAAGATTATCAATGAAATAATATTGTCATAGCGAGGAATATACCATCCCGTCATTACCAGGGAGGTATAAAATAAAAAGGGATGAAAAAGGATGCAAAAAACAGTGATGAATAAATATAATCAAAACTAGTTCCGGGGCCGGGGAACAGGGTTGGTAAAGTAAACTTAAAGTAACTTAAAGTAAACTTAAAAGTAACTTAAAGTAAACTTAAAGTAACCTAAGATACATCCTTAAAATACATAAATAGAAAACTCCAGTTATGATCTAAAACTAATGTCTGTAATTGAATAGGGCTCCCGGAGGGAGGATATTAATCAAAACTGTGTCAGTGTCAACAGATCTTGTATTTAAGAGCTCGGAGGCTCCGATGTCTGATGACGGGAGGGTACCACGGGAGAGCGCGGGGGAGCCAATGGAACCCCCACTACCCAACCAGAGGTACCGGGACGAAGGTAATGATTCATGTAGAATATAATATAATGATATAGGATATTAATAAGTCCTATGCGGACGATAATAGCAGGAGGTACCGTAGGTGGGGACACTCCTAATTTAAGTGCTCATTCTTACAACCATAGCTAAAAGCAAAAGTTACACCAAGGTGCAGTCATACCGACTAATCACGTGTGATAGTCCCCGGTGGTCCCGGCCCTCCCCATCCCCCGACCGATGGCCAATCGGGGCGACGGGAGGGGAGGAGACGAAACAGCCCGGTATGAATGAATGAGACTAAGTCACACCCCGTGGGTACACTCAGTCCTCAATATGTCGGAACGTTGAGGGAAGACTGAGGAACAAGCATACTTGACCCGTATGTCATAACCAACAACCATCGAGTGAGAGGAAGGGTGTACACTGGAGGAGGGGGGGATGGAATAGCCTCCCCAACCTGTGGGGGGGGGGGGTATGGTACCGGGGAATCACCAGTGCGTAGTGGTAGACAGGGCTACCAACTGGAGATCCCCTCAACATGACATGAAAATCCCAAAAATATGATCATAACGGAGTAAAGCAATAAATATAATATCAATGCACAAATACATAAAAATAATTAATGAATTAAAAGCGAAATCACGTAAGTAAGGTTAGGCATTCAGAAATAATATGGCGAGAGAGGGACTCGGGCGAGTGGTAAGGGAGGAGCATGACGCCATCAGCAGATGGAAAGCAGGGGTACCAACCTAGTTACTGAAGCGGTAGATCGAACAGTAAAAACAACAAAATACGCGAGTCCCACTCGAACCAAATGTAAAACTAGGTGGAGCGTACGAAATAAAACTAAAATGTTTAATAATAATAAGTGAGATGGTCGTCTTCCTAGAACTAGCGAAACAATCTCAAAGGTGACGCAATCCACCAACATGCACGAATGCAGGCATACCAACATAACCTACTCCTTGATGAAACGCTAACACTGATATCATAGGATAACATAAAATTAATGCTAGATGAAAGCATAAAGACGGTGTACTATATAAATGTAAGGAAAAAACTCCTAAAAGTTCGAACAAATATTAATGACTGACGAACTAACGAGAAAAAGGGCAGAGCCGAACCATGAACGGTAAGAACGGGGACGCCGTTCATATATAAACACTTCTCCATTAATAAAAACAGAGGTTACACTGCCCAATCTCGCTAACATTCATGGATAAAGTACTTAACTTCGATGGGGTATCATCGGAATCGGCCATCGATTATAAAATAATGATAAATCCAAGGATAAACACGAGAAAAAAAACATGTTGGACTTAATAACAACAAGTGCTATAAAGGAGTGTCGTCACTGGCGTGGGTTGGGTTAGTGGTAGTAGTGTTGAACGGCACCTCGCTGTGGCGGGGATTTTGAAGAGGAGATATCTAAATAGTGCGAGACCTCTGGTTGTGAATTATCACGCCCCAGTATTTTATACCGACACCTTATATAGGTGAGCGAGCTGGGTTCAACCTGGCATTCCTATGCTTTTTTTCTCTGGTAATATATAGCAGTTATATTCCTTAGAAATAGTGCTCTAGGAGTATTTCACTGCGCGGCACAGGTCGGAGCCCAGAAAATACTGATAATAATAATAATAATACCTTAGTCTAATTAATTACACTGATACTTGCCTCCAAGAAACATAGCCTAATGGGAACCACCTAAAGCCAGCATATCTCATGCAATACAAAATTAATTCAAACTGAAAATAATTTAATACTAAATACCCACGAGGGCCTAAAAATCAATACAAACTGTGAAAAGATGGCTTCTGGTGTTGAACAAATGCCAAAGTAGCATTTCTTATATAACCAATTAGTAGAACTTCTCAATCAGTGACGTTTCATTCTACTAGTAAAATAATTTATCATTGGGTTGGTTGTGACAGGATTCTTAACCCTTTTACCCCCAGGCTATTTGGAAATTTCCAACCCTTAACCCCCAGGGGGTTATTTTTTTCCCAGCACATTTTGCAGTATATTTTTTTTGAATTGCTCTAGTAGCCTTAATTTTTGTCATAAAGAGGTCAGGTTGGTCTCATTCTCTTGGAAAATGCCTGAATTTTCTCAAAAAATTATCAAAAATATGAAAAAAAAAAAATTTATAGCATTTTTTTGCAAGGACGTACCGGTACGTCCATGAGGGTAAAGGGATGGCCTTTGTGAAATGTACCAGTACGTCCTTTGGGGGTAAAAGGGTTAAGAGCCTGAACCCATTTGTCTCCCATATAAACACCGAGTCCATGCTTTCACACTGATACACTTGCCCTGGAACACGGAAGACAATATTTCTATGGTATATCGTGTTTTGTATTGTGTTGGTTCACCTTTTCTAGCCTAAATGGGAATGTCTTTGGGACCACACAGTTCCTAATCACCCAAAATAAGATATACAAAAGGACACATAAAAAATCAGAGAGAGAGAGAGAGAGAGAGAGAGAGAGAGAGAGAGAGAGAGAGAGAGAGAGAGAGAGAGAGAGAGAGAGATATTCTCCAAAACCTTGAAATTAAGTTTTGTATTTTAGGTAAAATTATGAACTTTTGTAAATTACCTGAAGGGCTGAAGTGATGCTGCTCGAAGATTCAGTAATTTTTTTCATATTTTCATTCAGCTTAGTAATTTGTGCTTCCATATTTACAGATCCTTCCTTCATCTGAGAAAAAAAAAGACATTGGGATAAGTTTGTCACTTAAATAATGGCTATGAGACTTATGGAATTTATCTTTCAATAATAATCAGATATACTGTCTTACTTAATTAACAGAAAAATGTTATTTTTATTAGTAAAATAAATTTTTGAATATACTTACCCGATAATCATGTAGCTGTCAACTCCGTTGCCCGACAGAATTCTATGGAGGGATACGCCAGCTATCACAATACTAGAAGGGGGTGTACTTACCAGCGCCACCTGTGGCCAGGTACTATAGTACTTCTTGTTGACACCTCCTCAATTATTCCTCGGTCCACTGGTTCTCTATGGGGAGGAAGGGAGGGTCGATTAAATCATGATTATCGGGTAAGTAAATTCAAAAATTTATTTTACTAATAAAAATAACATTTTTCAATATTAAACTTACCCGATAATCATGTAGCTGATTCACACCCAGGGGGGTGGGTGAAAACCAGTGTACAAGATTAAAGGATAGCTAAGTATCCCATATTTCATATAACAGTTATCTCAAATAACAATGAAATAATAAGTACCTGGTAAGGAAGTCGAATTGAACCGTTACTCTGCCTCTTTTTTAAGTTCGTCTTCCTTACTGAGCGCAGCGTTCCTCTTGGAGGCTGAATCAACCCAAAGGTGCTAAAGTATATAGGGTTGCAACCCCTACTAAAGGACCTCTACAAAACCTCTAACCCAGGCGCTTCTCAAGAATGAATAGACCACCCGCCAAATCAAAAGGATGCGGAAGGCTTCTTAGCCTACCGTAACAACCATAAAAACAACAATAAAAGCATTCAAGAGAAAGGTTAAAAAAGGTTATGGGATTAAGGGAATGTAGTGGCTGAGCCCTCACTTACTACTGCACTCGCTGCTACGAATGGTCCCAGGGTGTAGCAGTTCTCGTAAAGAGACTGGACATCTTTAAGATAAAATGATGCAAACACTGACTTGCTCCTCCAATAGGTTGCATCCATTATGCTCTGCAGAGAACGGTTTTTATTAAAGGCCATCGAAGTAGCTACGGCTCTTACTTCGTGGGTCCTTACCTTCAGCAATGCAAGGTCTTCCTCCTTTAAGTGAGAATGGGCTTCTCTAATCAGAAGCCTTATATAATACGAAACCCCGTTCTTGGACATGGGCCTCGAAGGTTTCTTGATGGCACACCATAAGGCTTCTGACTGTCCTCGAATAGGTTTAGACCTCTTAAGATAATATTTGAGAGCTCTGACAGGGCAAAGAACTCTCTCTAGTTCGTTACCTACCATGTTGGAGAGGCTAGGTATTTCAAACGATCTAGGCCAAGGACGTGAAGGAAGTTCGTTCTTTGCTAGGAATCCGAGCTGAAAAGAACATGTTGCAGATTCGGTCGTGAAACCAATGTTCTTGCTGAAGGCATGAACCTCACTGACTCTCTTAGCTGTTGCAAGGCAGACGAGAAAAAGAGTCTTGAGGGTAAGGTCCTTGAAGGAAGCTGACTGGAGAGGTTCGAACCTAGGTGACATAAGGAACCTTAAGACTACGTCTAGGTTCCAGCCTGGAGTGGATAGACGACGCTCCTTAGACGTCTCAAAAGACTTAAGAATGTCTTGAAGGTCCTTGTTGGAAGAAAGGTCCAAACCTCTGTGGCGGAGAACTGAAGCCAACATACTCCTATACCCTTTAATCGTAGGGGCTGAAAGGGATCTCTCATTCCTAAGATGTAGAAGGAAGTCAGCTATTTGGGTCACAGAGGTATTGGTAGAGGATATTGAATTGGCTCTACACCAGCTTCGGAAGACTTCCCACTTAGATTGGTAGACTCTACGAGTGGAAACCCTTCTTGCTCTGGCAATCGCACTGGCTGCCTCCTTCGAAAAGCCTCTAGCTCTAGCGAATCTTTCGACAGTCTGAAGGCAGTCAGCCGAAGAGCGTGGAGGTTTGGGTGCAACCTGTCTACGTGAGGTTGACGTAGAAGGTCCACTCTTAGAGGTAGAGTCCTGGGGATGTCGACTAGCCATTGAAGTACCTCTGTGAACCATTCTCTTGCAGGCCAAAGGGGAGCAACCAGCGTCAGCCGTGTCCCTTCGTGCGAGATGAATTTCTGCAGAACTTTGTTTATTATCTTGAACGGTGGGAATGCGTAAAGGTCGAGATGGGACCAGTTCAGTAGAAAAGCATCCACATGAACTGCTGCAGGGTCTGGAACAGGGGAACAGTACAGCGGAAGTCTCTTGGTTATGGAGGTGGCAAACAGATCTATGGTAGGTTGACCCCACAAGGTCCAAAGTCTGTTGCACACACTCTTGTGGAGGGTCCATTCCGTGGGAATGACCTGATTCCTTCTGCTTAGGCGATCTGCTGAGACGTTCATATTGCCCTGAATGAACCTCGTGACCAGAGTGAGGTTTAGACCTCTTGACCAAATGAGGAGGTCCCTTGCGATCTCGTATAGGCTCCTCGAATGGGTCCCTCCTTGCTTGGAGATGTAAGCCAAGGCTGTGGTGTTGTCTGAGTTCACCTCCACCACTTTGCCTAGCAGGAGGGACTTGAAGTTCAGCAGGGCTAAATGAACTGCTAGTAGCTCCTTGCAGTTGATGTGGAGCAATCCCTGTTCCTCGTTCCACGTTCCCGAGCATTCCCGTCCGTTCAAGGTCGCACCCCAGCCCGAGTCCGATGCATCTGAGAAGAGATGAAGATTGGGGGTCTGAATAGCCAACGATAGGCCCTCCCTGAGAAGGAGATTGTTCTTCCACCACAGGAGAGTGGTCTTCATCTCTTGGGTGATTGGGATAGAGACTGCTTCGAGAGTCGAACCCTTGTCCCAATGAGCTGCAAGATGGAATTGAAGAGGGCGGAGGTGGAGTCTCCCTAGCTCGACGAACAGGGCCAGTGATGAAAGGGTCCCTGTGAGACTCATCCACTGTCTCACCGAGCAACTGCTCCTCTTCAGCATGCTCAAGATGCACTCTAGGGCTTGGCTTATCCTGGGGGCCGATGGAAAAGCCCGAAAATCCTGACTCCGAATCTCCATTCCCAGGTACACAATGGATTGGGAGGGAATGAGCTGAGACTTTTCTATGTTGACTAACAGACCCAGTTGTCTGATTAAGTCCAAAGTCCAGTTGAGATTCTCCAGACAGCGACGACTCGTGGAGGCTCTCAACAGCCAGTCGTCTAAGTAGAGGGAGGCTCTGATGTCCGATAAGTGTAGGAATTTTGCTATATTCCTCATCAGATGAGTGAACACCATAGGAGCTGTGCTTAGGCCAAAACACAGGGCTTGGAATTGGTAGACAACCTTTCCAAAAACGAATCTCAGGAAAGGTTGGGAGTCTGGATGAATAGGAACGTGAAAGTAGGCATCTTTCAAGTCCAACGAGACCATCCAGTCCTCCTGCCTGACCGCTGCTAGGACCGACTTCGTCGTCTCCATCGTGAACGTCTGCTTGGTGACATACGCGTTGAGCGCGCTGACGTCCAGCACCGGTCTCCAACCTCCTGTCTTCTTGGCCACAAGAAAGAGACGGTTGTAGAAGCCCGGGGATTGATGGTCCCGGACTATAACCACTGCCTTCTTCTGCACAAGTAGCGACACCTCCTGGTGCAATGCTAGCCTCTTGTCCTCTTCTTTGTAGTTGGGAGAGAGGTTGATGGGAGATGTGGTCAGAGGTGGTTTGAGGCAGAATGGAATCCTGTAACCGTCCCTCAGCCAACTGACAGACTGGGCGTCTGCACCTCTCTTCTCCCAGGCTTGCCAGAAGATCTTGAGTCTGGCTCCTACTGCTGTCTGGAGATGCGGAGAGTCAGTTTTTTCCTTTAGATGTCTTGGAGCCTTTCCTAGACTTGCTCCTGTAAGAGTCTGTACGGGAGCTTCCTCGGCTGGGGGCTCTACCACGAAAGGGCGGTATGAACCTCGTAGCAGGGGTATCAGCCACTGGGGAGCGATAAGTCTTGGAGACTGAGGTAGCAACCTTAGACTTACGAGCCGATGAGGCTACAAGATCGTGTGTGTCCTTTTGTATCAGGGCAGCAGACAAGTCCTTAACCAGCTCTTCGGGGAAGAGGAACTTCGAGAGCGGAGCAAAAAGGAGTTGTGACCTTTGACAAGGTGTAATGCTGGAGGAAAGGAAGGTACACAGCTGTTCCCTTTTCTTCAGAACCCCTGATACAAACATCGACGCAAGCTCACCAGATCCATCCCTAATGGCCTTATCCATGCAGGACATTAATAGCATGGCAGAATCCTTGTCCGCAGGGGAGGTCTTCTTGCTGAGGGCCCCCAGGCACCAGTCGAGAAAGTTGAACATCTCAAATGCTCTAAATACTCCCTTCAGTAAGTGATCAAGGTCTGAGAAGGTCCAGCAAACCTTAGAGCGCCTCATTGCAGTTCTCCGAGGCGAGTCTACCAGACTTGAGAAGTCAGCCTGGGCAGAGGCAGGTACTCCCAAGCCTGGTGCTTCTCCTGTGGCATACCAAACGCTCGCTTTCGAAGTGAGCTTAGTCGGAGGGAACATGAAAGAAGTTTTGCCAAGGTGTTGCTTAGTCTGCAGCCACTCCCCTAAGATCCTTAACGCTCTCTTAGAGGACCTTGCTAGGACTAGCTTAGTATAGGTGGACTTAGCTTGTTGTATGCCCAGCGAAAACTCAGATGGCGGAGAGCGGGGAATAGCAGAGACAAAGTGGTCTGGGTAAACCTCTCTAAGCAGAGCCAAGACCTTACGAAAGTCAATAGACTGTGGAGAAGGCTTGGAATCATCCACGTCTGACGAGGGATCCAGGTGTGCCGCCTCATCGTCAGAAGCCTCATCACCAGAGTGTAGCGAAGAGATCGGACAAGAATGCTGAACAGCAGAGTCAGAACGAGTAGGAACAATATTAGTGGTTTCCTCTTCAAGTAACTGTTGAGGGAAAACCTGAGGCTCAGACTGCAAAGGCTGAATAAAAGCCGAAGCAGAAGGAAGGCGCATGGGTGGAGGAGGCTGACTCCTAGCATGAGAGGTTGAACCCAAGGGTTGCGCTTGCTGAGCGGTTGGCGGAAGCGGAGTAGCAAGTTCCTGTTCCTGTGGTGTGAGCGGAGCGCGATGAGGTAGAGGCTGCGCAGAACAAGGTAAATGTCTCGCAAGCTGAGGCTCCTGAGGCGCAAGGCTAAGGTGTTGTGGTGCTTGCCTTGTGGAGGGTTGAGCTCGTTGCAGCGAGAGCTGAGGAGACTGACTCATGGACGGGAGAGGTTGTTGTACCTCAACCGAGTGTTGCATCACTGGTGGAGCAGCAAGTGGAGGCGGAGGAAGAGAGGTATAATCCTCCTGATCCCATTGTAAAGGTTGCCTTAAGGAAGGCGGAGGCTGAACACCACTGGTAACAGCAAACTCAGAACGTGGCTCAACATCGTACGCCTGGCAGGTGGTACTGCGATCAGGCGGAGCGAGCGCAGGCGGAGCGAGCGCAGGCGGAGGGAGTGTAGGCGGAGGCGGAGCGAGCGCAGGCGGAGCGAGCGCAGGCGGAGGGAGTGTAGGCGGAGGCGGAGGCGCAACACTCTCAGTCCGACACTCACGCAACAAGTCCGAAAGCTGTGCTTGCATGGACTGTAGTAGAGTCCACTTGGGGTCGGCAGAAACTACAGTAGGCTGAGGTAAAGCCTTAACAGTCGAGCTCTGTTGTGGCAGAACCTTACTCCTCTTGGGCGGAGTGCAGTCGACAGATGACTGAGGCGAGTCAGAGCTGAGCCAATGACTGCAACCTGGCTGAGCACTCGGGGACTGGACTCTGCGTTTAAGTGGTCTCGAGACCTGAGTCCAACGTTTCTTCCCTGACAGTTGATCAGCGGACGAGAAAAAGACGGGCTCAATCGTCTGCAGGTGGGAGTGACGGTCTTTGGAAGACACGCCCGCAACCACCGAGGATACTTCTGTGCGCCTAACAAGGCCTGCCGAACCCTTATGCCCTTCGACATTGCTTCTCCCCTGGGCTTGGGAGCTTGCAAGAGGTCCCGGACTGGGAGGACGACTGGCTCGCACAGAAGTATCCTCACGCACCACACTGGCACTGACACTAGCACTTGGCACTGCAATGACACTAGCACTCGTCACAGCACTGGCACTAATTCCACCCACTGCACTCTTGACCTTAAGTTCCTTGACTTCGGCCATCAGAGACTTATGATCACTTACCACTGACTCTACTTTATCGCCTAAGGCCTGAATAGCACGCAAAACAACAGACATATCAGGCGGAGGGCAAATAGTAGGTTCGGGGGTAGCCACTACAGGGGTAGGAAAAGGTAGGGGATCATGAGGTGAGGAAAAAAGTGAAGAGTGAGAAGAACTCCTCCTAACTCTACCTCTCTCTAACTTAGTTGAATATTTCAAAAGACGGACAAATTCCAGTTCCGAAAGTCCGGCGCATTCCTCACATCGATTTTCTAACTGACAGGGCCTGTCCCTACAGTCAGAACAAGCGGTGTGAGGATCTACCGAGGCCTTCGGAATACGCCTATTGCAAGACCTACATCGTCTATGGGAGGGGGCTTGCGAAATGTCAGACATCTTGAATCCAAAGAGTTAGCCAAAGGGGGTTCCAAAATCAAGCAAAAGATCGTTAACCGTTAATCAGGACTATATAAAAGCTATCTAGCTAATATAAGAAGGTTTCCAGTAAAGCGACAGCCGAAATCTGAGAGAATACTTCACCAATTAGCCGTGAAAATACTCGAAGATCATAAGCGTATCCCAGAACGTCTTGCCGGAAGCACGACAGAGGAATAATTGAGGAGGTGTCAACAAGAAGTACTATAGTACCTGGCCACAGGTGGCGCTGGTAAGTACACCCCCTTCTAGTATTGTGATAGCTGGCGTATCCCTCCATAGAATTCTGTCGGGCAACGGAGTTGACAGCTACATGATTATCGGGTAAGTTTAATATTGAAAATTATACATATGGAATTTTAAAAGCAATTTCATACAACTATAACTATTTTTCATAATCATCTAACTGTCAGCACTAGCAAGGAAGATTACAGTATAATCTCAGGACTCAGGAAAATGTGCCCAAGGGTTTGTGGGCAACGTCCAAAAGATACAGAGAGGAGTAGTTGGTTTGACACCTTCAGCTCTTAGTACTCCGACATATAAACTAGAAAGTTGGCAACAGGGGTGTGCTTGTGAGTTCTTTCATGAGATGGCAGAGTTATTTTCTGAGAAAAATTCATATCTGCAAGCAAACAGTCTCACCAAATGCCTGGACACTTCCATCTTGTTCCTGCTAGCTATCGGCGTCAATGCCCTTTTTATGTCAGGATGCCTGAAAACTTTAAATCAATCACTCAATCCTGCTAGCTACGATACTTATGCACGAGGTCTCGAGTCCTCCTCAAGTAGCACTGCAGGGCCCTGACTTGACACCAGGAATCTCAATGGGCAGTTAGTGCCTTGGCCAACCTACTGCTTGAAATCTTAGTTGTAAACCCTTAATTTTCAAATACTGTATACACCATGTCAATTTTCCTAATTAAACAATCGTAAACCTTACCTTACGAACAATGTCGGCTGCAGCAATAAATTTATCATAATGATCATACACTAATGTTTGGCAATCAGAGTCCAGACTTTGTATCTCCAAGACTAGCTGACTTTCACTTTCTAAGAGATGTTTCAAACTGCTTTCCTGAAAAAAAATGTTTATTCATGAAACCAGATCACAAACGGAATAACTGTACAGTACTGTTCTTAGTTTCAATTTTTAAAAAAATATATAATCCCTCAGATTACATTAAAATGGTATTACATCTAGAAATATCAACCTAAACATCACAGAAATAAAAACATCGGCATTACTAACCTTGATAACTTTTTGAATGTACATATCATGATTAAAATGTTTGGAATTTATGTCATATGGCGTATCTTCCTTTCTTCCACCATAGAACTGAAGCAATTCTGTTCTACGTCGTCTCTCCTTTTTGGAATCTGATGAAGAAGAATCAATCAGAGACCTTTTATTACCTCATATCAAACATTTGGTTAATATCAAACTGCAAGATATTCATTTAAATGAATATTGAAAGATGTACCTGTACCAATATTTTTACCAACACACGAGAATGGTTTAGGTGCTGACCGTTTTGCCATGTTTCATTTGGAATGAAAAGAGCAAAAAAATAAATAAATAAATAAAAATAAACCAAGCAATAAAAATATGAACAGCACCACAGTGTTTCATGCTAATTGTTAAGATTTTGGAAAGTAATGGTGACTTGTTGCACACTTGCTATTGTCAATTGCTTTTAAGACCTTTCTATTTTTTCTAATGTAATCATTCTCTATCCTCTTGAACTAAATAAAGATTCGGAAATTTTTATTCTAAACTTCATACTTCAACTATTTTTCATTGTCACAACTCGGTTACTCCATGGCTGCCATGTGCGTAGGAAGTAGTGCCAAGTAACCGAGGTGAATTCAATTCATTTAGGTAATTTACAACAACTGTAACATGCTCCTTCTTAACGCGATGACTGTCGCACGTGCGACTATTTTTTAGCGGAATACAATCTACTTATAAGGCATATAACGGAAATGTAAAATATATCATACAGTACTTTATTGAAAGTTTACTATGTGACATTGTTATGGTGTCATGGATCATTTAAGTAAGGTTAGGGCTCAGGGTGGTGGGGTAGTAAAGTCCCTTCACAAAGAAAGGAAGAGGATACCGCTTTGTAAGTTAAGTAAGTTTAGGTTAGGTTACAATATATCACTGCTTTTCCTTCCATTATTTTATCCCATCCAAAAATTCAAGTTTCCCCCTGAATTACATGAGCTATGTATTTTTCCATTGGATTTAATTTTATTTATGCATATGCATATCTGCTATTAATGCATGGTATAATATACTGTACTTGTTTTGGAAGGGGGATGGGCCTGCTTCCGAATATCCCATTTTCCTCTAGGGTCCCCCATCATTGTTTTACAAGAAGGAGGGGAAATACAAAAGAAAAAAAATGAAGGGTGGTAGGGAGAGGTGTAAACTTTCTTATTGCTTATAAAATCTAGTTTATTTAAGGGGAAAATTTTCTTTATCTTGGTCTGAAATGTAGCCTAATATTATGAAGCTAGTTTTACGATTTATGAAATATCATTTAGTGTTACCTTGCCAGGGGTGAACCAGGTTGGAAGGTAAATACAGGATTGAGACTCAGTCCTAGGGTAGGCTAAGCTAAGGAAAAAGTTGTCTAGGAGGTGGTCGCAGGACGGCGTATCCTCCCGAACCGGTAGGTAAGGATACAACTCCTAGGTTAGGTTATGTGGTGTTCTTGTATTTGTTTCCCCTTTAAATTTTAGTTTTTGTCATTATATTTGGAATTTTAAAAGATGAAATTTGAAAAAAATTTAGTCCGGAGCCTTTGTATATCAGCGGCCAGTTCCTCCCACGTGCACAGATAAAACCAACTAACCTAAATCCCCCCCCCAACATAACCTTCGAGCCGTGTCATTACCTACTTACCTAATGGGGGCTAACCCCCCTCCCCCCCGCGACCTCCCTTACACTGCCATAATCTTAGTCAGCCATCATACATAAAAGTTGGCCGCTTTTATACATACACCCCTGTAGTTCCCCAAATTATTTACAACAGAACAGTTCAAAATAATTTTAAATACACCAGGAATATTTCTTATTTTCTTCATTAGGAATATTGTACTATAGTAAATATTACACGGTAATTACTGGCCCAAGCCAGTCCCAAACTACAAAGGTTCCAAACAGAGTTATTTGCCCTAAAACAAATTTTCATAGATGCATAAAACACAAGATAAATGTTGGAAAAATAAATTATTCATATATTTAGCGATAAAATATACATTTCATACCAACCCTAAGCCAGAAATGGCCATAGAGAATTCCTAGCCTAATCTTTACCCAGGTGAAAGAAAATGTAATTTTACCTCATAAGACATATTTCCATTACAAAACTTACCTGCTGAAGCCATCTGGAATTACTTTAATGTAATTGACACTAAAAGAAAGTAAAGTGAAATACGTGTTATTATTTTCTGGTTTTTGACAGAATAGGTCGCGTTAATAGAGTTCAGAATGGTTGCCTTTGTAACGGCCCTCCAATTTCTAGTTTGATTTTTAGTTTTGACTTTCATGTTCTTTTTAATCCTACTGATTCTTATTTTTTCCTAATTAATAGTGTTTATTTTTATTCCATAATCTCCAAATAAATATATTGACAACTATTTCCCTTATGTTCTCCTGTAATTGTTAAAATTCAAGTGATTTTTAGTCTCGATTTTCATGTACTTATTAATTCTTATTTTTTTCCTAATTAATAATGTTTCTTTTAATGCCATATTTTCCAAATTAATATATTAACGACTATTTCACTTATGTTCTCCTGTAATTGTTAAAATTCAAGTGATTCTTAGTCTCAATTTGCATGTACTTATCTTATTAATTCTTATTTTTTCCTAATTAATAGTGTTTCTTTTAATGCCATATTCTCCAAATAAATATATTGACAACTATTTCACTTATGTTTGCCTATAATTGGAAAAATTCGAGTACTGGGTCTAATTTTTCTGCTGATAGCTGATATTTTATTCAACTGAAATAGGCTAAGATGTACCTACAAAAAAAGTTAATATTTATTAGCTATAGTATACCCTGAGAGCTCTACCTCTTTATAATACACAGAGAGAGAGAGAGAGAGAGAGAGAGAGAGAGAGAGAGAGAGAGAGAGAGAGAGAGAGAGAGAGAGAGAGAGAGAGAGAGAGAGAGAGAGAGAGAGAGAGAGAGAAATATTGCTTCAATTTTTGATGGACAGTCCATCTCCTTTATCTTAGTTCTTTTTATTTAGCCTCTAAAGTATCTTGTATTCTTATACATGTCCCTGATTTATCTTTGCAATATAATTTAAAGCTCATTACTCATTCTTTGATAGTTGCCCTGTATTTCTATTATATATAACCTTGCTACAATCATTATTACTTCCACAAGAACATTTATTATATTCCTTATCTTTTCCTGGTTTTTCCATAAATATCTCTCAACCTAGTCCACTTTTTCTTTTTAATTTTTTGTGCAATTTTGAGTTATTTGAGTTTTATTTTATTATTATCTTTTTTTTAGAATACTTATTGTGTATTGGTTTAATTCTTTTAAGTTGTCTCAATCATTTCTAGTATATTTAACTTTCTTTACCAGCAGTTTCACTTAAATTAACGCCATAAGTACAGTGTAACAAAAAATCTTTAACAAGAATCAGTCATGTTGAACTTACAAAATCATTATAAAATACAATATTGAGTAGTTCTTTTTAACAATTAATTTTCATTTATTCTTCCATAGTTTTCTACATAGGTAAATATAGCAGGATACTAGGATTTCCTATGGTTTTATATATTTATTTCTTATTTTTAAGGTCATATATGTAACTTATACTATATTTCCATAGGATTTCCTGTTTTATATATCTATTTCTTATTTTTAAGGTCATATATGTAACTTATACTATATTTCCATAGGATTTCCTATGGTTTTATAAATCTATTTCTTATTTTTAGGGCATATATGTAACTTATACTATATTTCCATAGGATTTCTTATGGTTTTATATATCTATTTCTTATTTTTAGGGCATATATGTAACTTATACTATATTTCCATAGGATTTCTTATGGTTTTATATATCTATTTCTTATTTTTAGGGCATATATGTAACTTATACTGTATTTCCATTGGATTTCCTATGGTTTTATATATCTATTTCTTATTTTTAGGGCATATATGTAACTTATACTATATTTCCATAGGATTTCCTATGTCCTATATATTTATTTCTTATTTTTAGGGTCATATTCGTAACTTATACTATACTGTATTTCCATAGGATTTCCTATGGTTTTATATATCTATTTCTTATTTTTAGGGCATATATGTAACTTATACTATATTTCCATAGGATTTCCTATGTCCTATATATTTATTTCTTATTTTTAGGGTCATATTCGTAACTTATACTATACTGTATTTCCATAGGATTTCCTATGGTTTTATATATCTATGTCTTATTTTTAGGGTCATATATGTAACTTATACTATATTTCGATAGGATTTCCTATGGTTTTATATATTCATTTCTCATTTTTAGGGCCATATATGTAACTTATACTACATTTCCATAGGATTTCCTATGGTTTTATATATCTATTTCTTATTTTTATGGTCATATATGTAACTTATACTATATTTCGATAGGATTTCCTATGGTTTTATATATTTTTTTCATATGGCTAGGGTCATCTATATATAATTTTTACTATATTTCCACATTTCTTTATTTCATGCGTCATGAATGTCATTTAATCTATCCTACAGAAAAAGAATTAGAGCTGTTGCAAAGATTTGTCATTATATTACTACTAAAACGACTAAGATTCCAAAGACATTTTCTGTCAATAACTGAACCTACCATGAGGTAACCAGCGTTTTAGGTGATTTAACGTCAATTAATCAATTAAGGTAAGGTAAATCTTCAAATTTCTATATGAATTAATAACTAGCTAATCTATTATAGATCTAATAAGGGGCGAATGTAGTGCGTTTGGACAGGCATGAACTATCTTCCTACTTCTTACTTATCAAGTCTTATTATCTTTATGGCAAATGTTGTTTATCTTGATCTGAAATATGGTATTATGAAGCTAGTTTTATGATTTATGAAATATGATGATTTAATGTTACCTTGCCAAGAGTGAAGGCGGTTAGGAACCTAACCCAGGGTTGAGACGTAACCTTAAGGTAAGCTAAGGATACGCCCATCCAAGGGCAGGGGGTGGGGTTGCCAAGCCCCAACTGGTAGGTAAGGATAAGGCTTGTTGGGGGTGTGTATGTATGATACCGGCCACCCTGTATATAAGAATACGGCAGTGTAAGGGGTGTGTTGCACTGGGACAATGCCCCCCCAGTTAGATAAGTTGGTAAGGACACGGCTTTTAGGTCAGGTTAGGGGGGCAAGTTTTGGTTAGTTGTCCATTTTATATGCATGCTGGAGGAACTGGCCGCTGATATACAAAGGCTCCTGAGGGTGTATTCATGATGACAGCCTTGCCTCATAACTTATTTTCAAACCCATTGTTAAGATTACGATTCTAATGGTGTTCGCAGGAGGGCGTTAGCCCCCGTAAGGTAGGTAGGTAACGCCACGTTTTGTAGGTTAGGTTAGATAGGGATGTTTAGGACAGGTGCTGCTCTATGGACATGGGAGGCCCTTTCTATCATTATATAAAGACTCATAGGTTAGGTTAGGTTGGTAACCTTAGGTTAAGCAGTATTCTTTTGTTAATTTCACTTTTAAAATGTATCTTTTCAGTCATATTTTTTTGAAATTTTACACCTGATATGCCCCAACTAACTACAAAGGCTCCCTTAACAAAATATTCCGTATACTTGGGCGTGGGGTATCATTAACCTATTGCTATTCAACCTCTATAACAAAACAAAATGTGTTGGAAAAAACAAGGAAAAATTATAAATTTACTTGTTCTATTAAAGGTTGTCCCAACATTCTACAAACTACGATCAATCAGAGCATGAACGGTGGGATCGGAACTGAATAGCAAAAAAAATGATATCAAGAAAACATTAGTTTTTTATGCCATTTTATATAATATCAAATAACTACAATTTCAAACAATTCATAATTTTCAATATTAATCTTACCCGATGATCATGTAGCTGTCAACTCCGTTGCCCGACAGAAATCTACGGTCGGGATACGCCAGCGATCGCTATCCAGGTGGGGGTGTACACAACAGCGCCATCTGTGGTCAGGTACTCAAGTACTTCTTGTCAACAAGACCTCAATTTTTCCTCTGTCGTGCCACCGGCTAGACCTACTTGGATACGCTGTTGATTCTGGAGTTATTGTTCACGATTTGGTGATGTATTTGCTCTAGAGTTTAGCCTTCGCTATTCAGGAAGCTTTATCATTAGCTTAGCAAGCTTTTGGAATTAATTTGATTTAATTATGGTGACGAAGAGAGTATGGACTCTCACTTTTAAATGGCCGACCCTTCCCTTAGACAGAAGTGTTGGTGTCGAAGAGAGTATAGACTCTCTTTCACTTTTTATAACCACCCTTCCCTTAGACGGAAGTGTGTTTAGGTTTTTGGTAATTTTGCTTAACAAAGTTATAGATTTATTTTATATCTCTCCGCCATTTATAGGCCTCTTCGATTAACTTCCATTTATTATAAACTTATAAAAATTAATTTTTATGTTTGTTTATATGCGACCTTTCCTAATAGTAGGCGGTCCTTACTTGGAACCGAAGTTAATTAACATTGAGCCCGTCATATCGTTTTTCCTGTTAAGAATTTATGCTATTTTAATTTTAATGTTTTTGAAAGAATTTCTTTGATAGTCTCGTACTGTTTTCAAAGTTGAACTAACGTTTTGTTTAGTCTCCGCAGTTGTTGACGTTCAGAACGTTCAACTTGCGCTCTATCGTTACGATAGAGAGAGAGTATTTCACGGTTTCACGTTGCAGTAAGAGTAAACCGATTCTAGCGTTTCGTTCATTCTTTCTTAGCTTAAATGGTTTTAATTCTAATAAAGGAACTTTTTATTTGGGAAACCTTTCAGTTTTTTTCTTAACAAATAATATGTTTTAACGATATATATAATTGGGCTCATCTCTCAGGTTCTAAGTCTAGAGAGAGAGAGAGAGAGATAGAGACGGAGGGAGAGAGAGGAGGATAAACGTTTCGTTCAAGCGGGTAACGTTGTTCTCGTTTTTTTGCTCTTCTCCCTAGTCGCTATAGGGGAAGAAGGTAAAACGTTTCTAGAGTTTTATTCTTGTTCCCAGGCTTTATGCGGTGAGAGATTTTAAACGTAGTTTATTTGATCTAGTGTTTAGTCTCTTTTCCAGCCACTGAATTCTTTATCTTTCATTATGTTTTTCTGTTACATTGTAATACTGTTTTCGCAATTACTACCTTTTAATGAAGGATAGGATTGCGTGTTTCAGGTACAAACCACTTAAAGTTTCGAGTTCAGTGAAATAAGTGCAAACAGAAAATCAATAGTGATAAAGTGATATGCGCAAAGTGTTACAGTGTTGCGTTCGAGGGTTCGTCTGTTCGTGCCAGTTGTTCACCTAGTCCGATACCTCTTACAAGCTCCCAAGCCCAGGGGAGAAGTAATGTCGAAGGACTTATGGGTTCCTCAGGCCTTGATCGACGAACAGACGTTTCCCTCCGTGGTTTCGGGTGTATCTACACACGTTGCCGACGTGATCACCCCACCCACACATAGACGAGAGAGCCCATTTATTCCTCGTCTGCGGAAGAGGTTTCTCGCAGAAACCATGGACCAAATCTTGCAGCTTTTAAGTGCTAGTCGGTCCCTTCCGCGCAAGTCCAACGGCCTAGGTGTAGCCACTGGGTCAGTTCGGACTTGCTGCAGTACGACAACTGCACACCCCTCAAGAGAGGCAAGGTGGTACCGCAACAGGCAGTAACTCCGTCTGTTGCCGCACCAGCGGTTTTAGACCCTCAGTCACAACGGACAGTAGCTCCGTTTGTTGTTGTCTTTCATAGACCCTAGTGGTCCATGCTGCAGACTATACAGTCTCAGCTTGCTCCTTCATGCAGGAGTATCATGCTGGAAGGTTGACAATGCACCTGTTAACCTACAACCCGCTGAGGTTGTGCGCTCAGCAGATACTGCGGCTGCCTGCTCCCACCCTCCACCTGTGAGAGCTCCAACACCGATGCGCAGTCCACCCTGCCAGACGCATGTTCTTGCTGCACCATCTGCTAACATGCGTGAGCTACCGCATCAGCAGTGGGAAGGTTCTGTAGAGCTGCCGGGTTCCAGCACTATGCGGCATTCTCCGCAGCCCATGCAGCATGCTCTGCATACCTTACAGCATGCTCCGCATACCATGCAGCATGCTCTGCATTCCTTACAGCATGCTCCGCATACCATGCAGCATGAGCCGCATACCTTACAGCATGCTCCGCATACCATACCGCATGCTCCTCAACCCACCGCAGCCCCTCCCACGCTCCAGCACTCTGCTTTTGTTGTTGCCAGCTTCCACACTCCGACTGCGGAGAAGGTTGACGATGCACCCGTGGGCCTACACCGCCCACGGTTGTGCGCCCGGCATGGCTTCCTGCTCTCACACTCTTGTTGTGAGAGCTCCTCCACCCATGCACAAGTCAACCCTGCCAGATGTATGATGACTCCCACACACAGAGCACTCCGTTGCCGTGCGTGAGCTACCACAAGCTGCCGTGTTTTGACACGGTGTGTCAGCCTCCGCAACACACTGTGGTTTCCGCCACTCGCCAGCAGCAAACTCGTCAGTCAGGAGTTGAGGCTTCCCCACACAACTTTGGTTGTTGCCAACTCACAAACTGTCATACAGTTACATGACGTTGCCTTCTGGTCTGCTACTTATACACCAGTGCTGTATGTCCTCACGCTCCTGTTGTGGTTGACAGTTCAGTTTTTGACAGTTCACAGACTGTCAAGCAGTTTCATAACGTTGCCTTCTGGTCTGCTGCTTTTGCACCAGTGAAACCCTCACTGAGAGAACCTAGCTTTTCTCGGATATGGTTCCTGTAGATGAGAAAGTGCTGTTCTCCCTCCTTCTGATATTCCCTTGAGGACTCTGTCTTTTGGAGAGGAGCCTTAAGCTGCTTAGCCTCCTATGGACTTTTATTTAAGCATAACATGCTTCCAGGGAGGGTAAATGGTTCCGCTTCAGTCGCTAACCCCGTCTGTTGCCACACCTGCTCCCATAGACCTTGAGCTTTGTTGCAAGACATGCAGTCCAAGCTTAGTCCTTGATAGAGGATTTTTTTTACGGAGTCAGTGTGTCACTGGGAAGACGTTCAACAACCAGCAGAGGTGACTTGTTGTGACGCAGTGCGGCAACCTCAGCAACCCGATAAGGAGTTGTCTGTACTACCCAGACAGTCTAGACAGTTTCGGGTTGTCGCTGTACTTCCTCGCTTCCCCATGGTTGACAGTTCACAGACTGTGCAGCAGTACCATGATCTTGTGTCCGGCTCCGTCAGACGACTGGCTTTTAAGAGCTCCCACAAGTCGTCGCTGTCTGGAGAATCTCAGATGGACTATGGATCTGACCAAGGAACTGGGCCTCCTGGTCAATTTAGAGAAGTCCCAGCTCGTCCCATCCCAGACCATTGTCTACCTGGGTATGGAGATTCAGAGTCGAGCTTTTCGGGCTTTTCCGTCGGCCCCAAGGATCAACCAAGCCCTAGAATGCATGCAGAGCATGCTGAGAAGGAACCGATGCTCAGTCAGGCAGTGGATGAGTCTAACAGGGACACTTTCATCGCTGGCCCTGTTAATCGAGTTAGGGAGACGCCACCTCCGCCCCCTTCAGTATCATCTAGCTGCTCACTGGATAAAGGACATGACGCTAGAGACGGTCTCAGTTCCTGTTTCCGAAGAGATGAGGTCTACTCTAACGTGGTGGAAGAACAGCTTTCTTCTCAAGGAAGGTCTACCTTTGGCTGTTCAGACCCCCGACCGCCGTCTCTTCTCGGACGCATCAGACACGGGCTGGGGTGCGACATTGGACGGACAGGAATGCTCGGGAACATGGAATCAGGAGCAAAGGACACTTCACATCAATTGCAAGGAGTTGTTGGCGGTTCATCTGGCCTTGATAAACTTCAAGTCCCTCCAGCTAAACAAGGTGGTGGAGGTGAACTCCGACAACACCACAGCCTTGGCTTACATCTCCAAGCAGGGAGGGACTCATTCGAGGAAGTTGTTCGAGATCGCAAGGGACCTCCTCATCTGGTCAAAAGATCGAAAGCTCACGCTGGTAACGAGGTTCATTCAGGGCGATATGAATGTCATGGCAGATCGCCTCAGCCGGAAGGGTCAGGTCATCCCCACAGAGTGGACCCTTCACAAGAATGTTTGCAGCAGACTTTGGACCCTGTGGGGTTAGCCAACCATAGATCTGTTCGCTACCTCGATGACCAAGAGGCTCCCATTGTATTGTTCTCCGATTCCAGACCCAGCAGCAGTTCACGTGGATGCCTTTCTGCTGGATTGGTCCCATCTCGACCTGTATGCATTCCCGCCGTTCAAGATTGTCAACAGGGTACTTCAGAAGTTCGCCTCTCACAAAGGGACACGGCTGACGTTGGTTGCTCCCCTCTGGCCCGCGAGAGAATGGTTCACAGAGGTACTGCAATGGCTGGTCGACGTTCCCAGGACTCTCCCTCTAAGAGTGGACCTTCTGCGTCAACCTCACGTAAAGAAGGTACACCCAAACCTCCACGCTCTTCGTCTGACTGCCTTCAGACTATCGAAAGACTCTCAAGAGCTAGAGGCTTTTCGAAGGAGGCAGCCAGAGCGATTGCCAGAGCAAGGAGGACATCCACTCTCAGAGTCTATCAATCTAAATGGGAAGTCTTCCGAAGCTGGTGCAAGGCCAATGCAGTTTCCTCAACCAGTACCACTGTAACCCAGATTGCTGACTTCCTGTTACATCTTAGGAACGTTAGATCCCTATCAGCTCCTACGATCAAGGGTTACAGAAGTATGTTGGCAGCGGTTTTCCGCCACAGAGGCTTGGATCTTTCCACCAACAAAGATCTACAGGACCTCCTTAGGTCTTTTGAGACCTCAAAGGAACGTCGGTTGTCCACTCCAGGCTGGAATCTAGACGTGGTCCTAAGGTTCCTTATGTCATCTAGATTTGAACCGCTCCAATCAGCCTCTTTTAAGGACCTCACATTAAAAACTCTTTTCCTCGTATGCCTAGCAACAGCTAAAAGAGTAAGTGAGATCCACGCCTTCAGCAGGAACATAGGTTTCACATCGGAAACGGCTACATGTTCCTTGCAGCTCGGTTTTTTGGCTAAAAACGAGCTTCCTTCACGTCCTTGGCCTAAATCGTTCGAGATCCCTAGCCTGTCCAACTTGGTGGGTAACGAACTGGAGAGAGTACTTTGCCCAGTCAGAGCTCTTAGGTACTATCTAAAAAGGTCAAAACCCTTACGAGGACAATCAGAAGCCTTATGGTGTGCTGTTAAGAAGCCTTCGCTACCAATGTCTAAGAACGCAGTTTCTTACTACATCAGGCTTCTGATTAGAGAAGCTCATTCTCATATGAAGGAAGAAGACCTTGCTTTGCTGAAGGTAAGGACACATGAAGTGAGAGCTGTGGCTACTTCAGTGGCCTTCAAACAGAACCGTTCTCTGCAGAGTGTTATGGATGCAACCTATTGGAGAAGCAAGTCAGTGTTCGCATCATTCTATCTCAAAGATGTCCAGTCTCTTTACGAGAACTGCTACACCCTGGGACCATTCGTAGCAGCGAGTGCAGTAGTAGGTGAGGGCTCAGCCACTACATTCCCATAATCCCATAACCTTTTTAACCTTTCTCTTGAATACTTTTTATTGTTGTTTTTGGGTTGTACGGTAGGCTAAGAAGCCTTCCTCATCCTGGTTGATTTGGCGGGTGGTCAATTCTTTCTTGAGAAGCGCCTAGGTTAGAGGTTGTGATGAGGTCCTTTAGTATGGGTTGCAGCCCTTTATACTTCAGCACCTAAGAGTCATTCAGCATCCTAAGAGGACCGCTACGCTCAGTAAGGAAGACGTACTTAATAAAGGCAGAGTAATGGTTCAAGTCGACTTCCTTACCAGGTACTTATTTATTTTATATTGTTATTTTGAATAACTAATAAAATGAAATACGGGATACTTAGCTTCTTTGTTAACATGTATGCTGGTCTCCACCCACCACCCTGGGTGTGAATCAGCTACATGATCATCGGGTAAGATTAATATTGAAAAATGTTATTTTCATTAGTAAAATAAATTTTTGAATATACTTACCCGATGATCATGATTTAAAGGACCCGCCCTTCCTCCCCATAGAGAACCAGTGGACCGAGGAGAAAATTGAGGTCTTGTTGACAAGAAGTACTTGAGTACCTGACCACAGATGGCGCTGTTGTGTACACCCCCACCTGGATAGCGATCGCTGGCGTATCCCGACCGTAGATTTCTGTCGGGCAACGGAGTTGACAGCTACATGATCATCGGGTAAGTATATTCAAAAATTTATTTAACTAATGAAAATAACATTTTAAAATGACCTCAGCTCAAACTATCAGTAGTTTGTAAACCTTGCTGGAGGTACCCATGACAGGTGTGCGGACCATGAAGAACTTAGGTAATATTGGCTTAGCAACAGCAATTTATAATATTTCACAAATTTTAGAAATAGTTTCATAATACAGGTATTGTATTTCAGACAAAGTTATACATTTTCCCCCTAAGAATATCCATTTAATAAGTAATAAGAAAGTTTGTCCCTACCAACTGCAGGCATAAAAGAATTAAAGTTACTAAGTCAAAGAGATATGGCGTAACAACCTCGCCTAACCTTATCTACGTCACCTTGTCCATTGCCGTAGCGGCTAATGCCCCTGTTCCACTCCCAGTTACGGTTTCATTTTACGATTTCGTTAAACGTTGATAAGATTTTAGGGTAAAGATCTACTCTAATACAATATTCCTAATGACATAAATTTCCCATTCTCTATATAACTGTTTGCAATCAACTTTCAAATAGCCAGGCAAGGGTTTTCACTGTCGCATGACCTTTTTTTGGCCAATTCTCCACATTCACTTATGGATAGTTGCTAGTTCTTCTGACATTTTTAAAATTCTTTCCTTGTATTCTGGTTGGTGAGTGTTTTGCTGTCGAGGTCCTGCCAAATGTATAGCCATGTCTCTTTTGAAGAGAATAAGAGCTGTTAACAGGTGATCCTAGAGATGTTTTGATGTCGGTAAATGTCGGGAAATTTTATTTTTCAGTTATAAGGATGATTGAAACAGGAGATAGATCTGAAAAAAAACCAGGAAGACACAGGGATATGACTTACCATAGGATAAGATTAAAGACACGAAGTCCTTGGGGGACTACAGGGGTAGTAGCTCCTCTTATTATTATTATTATTATTATTATTATTATTATTATTATTATTATTATTATTATTATTATTTGCTAAGCTACAACCCTAGTTGGAGAAGCAGGATGCTATAAGCCCAGGGGCTCCAACAGGGAAAATAGCCCAGTGAGGAAAGGAAACAAGGAAAAATAAAATACAGTACTTTAAGAACAGTAACAATATTAAATTAAATATCTCCTATATAAACTGTAAAAGACTTCAACAAAATAAGAGGAAGAGAAATAAGATAGAATAGTGTGCTTGAGTGTACCCTCAAGCAAGTGAACTTAAACCCAAGACATTGAAGGAGAGGATCCATGGTACAGAGGCTATGGCACTACCCAAGACTAGAGAACAATGATTTGATTTTGGAGTGTCCTTCTCCTAGAAGAGCTGCTTTCCATAGCTAAAGAGTCTCTTCTACCCTTACCAAGAGGAAGGTGGCCACTGAACAATTACTGTTCAGTAGTTAATCCCTCGAGAGAAGGAGAATTATTTGGTAATCTGTATTGTCAGGTGTATGAGAACAGAGGAGAATATGTAAAGAATAGGTCAGACTATTTGATGTATGTGTAGGCAAAGGGAAGATGACTCGTAACCATAGAGAAAAATCCAATGTAGTACTCTCTGGCCATTCCAAGGACCCAATGACTCTCTAGCGGTAGTATCTCAATGTGTGGCTGGTGCCCTGGCCAACTTACTACCTAAGATATGTGGTGCATACCAAGAGAAACAGTATGTACCAATTTTGTACCCAGCACTGAACAGTTTGAGATACAAGCACTCACACACCTGTTTCCAGCACTTAGCCTTGTATGAGATCAAGCTCTCATTTTCTTTATCGGGAAAAAAGGTCCCTAACCAACTCGAGTGAGTTAGATACAAAGTATATTCTTGCCTAGTACACAAGATGAGTGGTTACTTACCGGAAGTTCTTACTTCCCTGAGAATAGGTTTGGGTACGAAGTTCAGGTGTTCACCGCGTTTGCTTGACACTACACGATCGGACACTATGTATCTACTTCAGCGACTTTTGGATCATTGAACTTCTAGTATCTGCTTTGTCCCTGCTCTTCGTTACATGATACTAGGAAAGAGGATTCTCGGAATTTCTCATCGAGTGTACAGGCTATGAGACCTTACTGGCACGAGCACTAAGGTCTGTGCACTGCCCTTCTTGTGTTTTGTCTTTAGGGGAACCTTACGATTGTTTTCGCTTCTTGCAAAATGGGTTCCCTTGTACTAGTTCTCTATGATCGGCATTTTCTCATGGGATTGCAAAAACTTACAGTCGGTAACCCGATTGATTATAATACTATGATCATGAACCTTACAATCGGTTACCTCGATTAAGACCCTTACAGTCATTTACCGCAATGGGAAACCCTACGATCGTGTACAGCGATTGGGACTCATATGATCAGTTACAGAGATCGAGAACTTTATAATCGTGTACAGCAAGTGGAAATCTTATGATTGGTTACCAATATTGAGAACCATGCAATTAAGAGCCCCATAATCTGGAACAATGATCAGAATTTACACTCTTGCCACAAGGTTTCATCACCTCTGTGACACTCAAAATTGGTGAAAAGTTAGTATATTTTAGGTTAGGCTGGTGAATCCGGCTACTGCTTAATTACTTTCATTAACCGAGCACACTTTCTTAACATTCAATTGAAGTTTTTTTTAGTTTGTTTAAAACTATTGCTTGGCTGTTTGCCTTCTTGTTAATTACATAACTAGATATTTATAATACAGTACTAATTTTGTAGTGAGTGGGCTACAAAGATGTTCTTGGTGAGAATATGTGTGACAAGTTGATGTGTTCCTTTAGATCCATTCGTTCCTACACTGATACATACCCTCATTCTTGCTCTCCTTCTATAGTAAAGAATTCAGGTTTTTATGTTAGAAAAAATACAAACTCTGTTATAAGGTTGTCATTTCTTCGCCTTTTTCTGGGGCAAGGTTCGTTATGTAATACTCGCTCTGGTAGTCTTCGGAATGAGAATTATTTGGGTAGACGCGTAATAAGGTCAAAACGTGTTCTCCAGTATCATTGAGAGGAATGCCTTACCAATGAATGGAAATATTCTTTTATTTTTTTCTGCCTTATTCCTCAGACATTACTATTACTTCTCTTGTGCATACTCCCATGGCATCCTGGTATATTTGGGGAACATGTGTATGGATGAAAGGGATCAGCAAGTATGCTCTTCTTGTGTGAACCCTTTTTTATGCCTCATGGTTTGTCCAGTCTTGCTTTTTGGCTGGATGGTCATAACATTATTACGGGAGTAGTTGAACTCCTGTGATCTTCCACCAAAGGAGATGCCTCTATTCTCAGATGAATCAATGGTAGGAGTAGGTGCATACCTAGAGTACCTACCGGTAGTCACTTTGGGAATGACAACAGCCAACCCTTGGATAATGTTGATGAGTAACAGCATAACCTTGGTGGTATATCTCAATACGATACAAAGGCTGACTTGGACGAAAAACATCAGGAGTGTGAGGACAACTCCATTTAAGATATGATTGAAAATACCAAGGACCTGATGGTAATTGCATCCGTCATGTCATTTGATAAGAGAATTCCATAATTTGGTTGTTAATTTTGATGCATTTTGGATCATTAAAGCCTGTGTTATTTAGCATATTTTATAAATTCTGTACTGTACCTGTATGGATGGAAGCTTTTATCAACATACAGTGATCAGTAGCCTATACTAGTTGAACAGCTGATTAATTTTTGTGTACTGACTTGGACTCAGTAATATAGGCTAACATAAAACAATGGTTTGTGTGATATATGAAATGTGGACTCAGTAATATAGGCTAACATAAAACAATGGTTTGTGTGATATATGAAATGTTGAACCTATATTTATCAATTTTTATATATTATTTTTTATGAAATTTTTAAATTCCAAATTTTAGAATTTTTTCACTAGGCTTTTGTTGCTAAATATCTGTTGTGCTAATGTAATTTGTACAGTAATAATTGGTTATTTGCTCTTGTGTTAAACAACTTTAATCTTTCTTACAGATGACTACCGTTGGATCAACAAGCAGTTTTCAGAAGAAGGGGAGACCAAAAGCCCCGTCAATACCTGGGACGCGAACGTCCATACACAATGCCCAGCTCTTAGTCTCCACTGGAATACCTTCCTTGGATTTTTTACTGGGTGGGGGACTACCAGTGGGGTCAATTCTTCTCATAGAGCAAGATACGTACGATGTGTACAGCAAGTTATTTCTCAAGTATTTTCTGGCTGAAGGTGTTGTGAATAAACATTTGCTGACTGTAGCAAGTTTAGATATAAATCCCACAAATATTGCTGAAAACCTGCCAGCTCCTACAGATACTGATCTTAGCGATGATTCGGAAAAAGTATCTGATAAAGAAATGACAATTGCTTGGAGGTACCAGAATCAGAAATCTCCACTGTCCTCATTAGACCACAGTAGGTTTGGGCATGATTATGATCTGACAAAAGTGATCCCTAAGGAAATTATTTCTGGAGTAGATTTAGGGCTCTGGGATGCCAGTTGTGGCCAGGTAACAAAGCCAACATCGTTAGGAAAGGAATTCTGGAGTTTGCTGAAGTTTATCCAAAAGCGAATAGAAGCTTCAAGCCTTTCCACCCAGTGCATCACTCCAAAAACAAACGTAATGAGGCTGGGGTTGCATTCCATAGGCTCGCCTCTCTGGGGACCCGAATTTGGGAAAAGTGAGAAAGACCATCAGTGGCAAAGTTTAACAGGATTTTTCAACTTGCTTAGGGCCTTAGTCAGAAACTCATTTAGCGTGTGTATGATATCTGTCCCTTCACATCTTTTTGTTGACCCAGCTTTGATATTTAGAATAAGATCTATGTGTGACTTTGCAGTAAGGTTGGAATCGTTTCAGGGTTCGGATAAAGAGACGAACTCAGTTTTCAAAGATTATCATGGGCTCTTTCATATTGAAAAACTGGCGGCCATCAACAGTTTAGTCCCTACAATGCTGGACTCTACAGATTGGGTGTTCAAGTTAAAGAGACGTAAACTGACAATTGAGAGACTTCATCTGCCTCCAGAGTTGTCAGAAACTGTTAGCAGAAGCCAAGAGGACCCTATTGGGAAATCTAGTGGTCTTGCATGCATGGGAGGTGGACTTCCTAGAAATTTAGATTTTTAGGACAGTACGTACATTTAAGATTAAATTTTTGTTGAGTTGATGAATTGTGTTTTATACCAAATAGATTTAAAGTAAAGTACTACTCTTTTATTTTAACCTGGAATAAATATTAAGATTTTTTTTACCTTATGATGGCTTCTCTGAAAAAAGACTACAGTGCTGTCTTGTATGGTCGTGGTTATGATTTTAATAAGATTGTTGTGTATTTTTAAGTACAGTGATGCCTCAGCGTACGAAAGTAATCCATTCAGGATACGGTTTCGTAAGCTGATTTTTTTGTATCCCGAGTCGCGTTTTACATGTAAATAGCCTAATCCGTTCCAAGCCTTATGAAAAGACACCTTTTCTTTCATAAACATGCTAAACTTTAGTAATAAACATGCAATAATGAACCCAACTGTTAAAAACAGCCTAATCCATTCCAGAAACCACCATGAAATTATTCAATAATGAATAATGTAGTTATAGCCTAGTTATCCCCTCCAAGCCCAAAGAAAACGGTCCGTTTTCTTTACTACTGTATAAAAGTTACGGTACTGTATGTTAAGCATTTGGATCAGTGAAGGTGTATTGTTACCTGTACACCTAAATTAAGGGTTGATACCCTGAAAAAAAAGGTACTGTACTCTCGACGACGAGTTGGGATCTCGTAAGCTTTTCGTATCCTGAAAATTTTTTTGTATACTGGGGCATAAAAATCTTTGTATCGCTTTTCATACCCTGAATTTTTCGTAAGCAGAAACTTTCGTATCCAGAGGTATCACTGTACACTGAAAGGCTATGTAATTTTAAAATATTGGAGTTTGGTTTACAACTATCATTGAATGAATTAGAGCCTATCTGTCTAACTAGAATACAATTATACAATGTGGTATTGTATGTTCTTTGCAAGATTTATTGAATGAAAAGGCAACAATGTCCTTAATTATTTGTCTTGTTTGATCATTAATAAGTAGTGGTAGATCCTTATACTACCAAGCATATTTTGATATATCACTTGGCTACTGATACAGTTACTCTATTGGGTAAAGTCTGTTGGGGGTGCAGATATATATGGTTATCTTCGGATACGTCCCTGATTATACACGATATCTTCGGATAGTTCCGGGGGTTAGAACCCCATGATACCTGATGGTAATAATCTTGTAATATCACTCGCAGAAATATACAGTAGGAAGCTGCCGAAGGGAACTTCCATCAGGACGACATGGCTCACACTGAAAACCTATGCACTACAGCAAGGGCGTCACTGGCTTCTAAAATGTGGGGGGGACATTGACAGGCGAGCGCAGCGAGCCCTCACAGCTGGGGAGTCCGAGAAATCTTTTTAATTTATTACCTTTTTTGGTGCTTTCAAAGGCACCTGAGCAACATATTTCAGCAAAATACAAGACCTGTATCCTGCCTGAAATCTTGTTATAAGCCTTTTAATTTTGTATCTGTCTGTCAAGTTATACAAAATAATTTTAATATTTCTTAAATTCATTGGCCACACATGATGACATTAAAGCTTTGAGCATGAAGTATTACCTTAGACCCTTTGTAATGATTAAGATATAAACACTATTATATTACTTGAAAATTTTAATAAAGCCTGATTAAATCAACATTCATGGTTTATTAAATGATTAATTCACATTATATGAAAGCAAGACTCATGTTGTTTCATTCAAATAAGATTATTATCATATCATTTAAAGTATTAAGACGAAAAATAACCTGTGTCAATCCTAGCAATTCTGTTAGTCAGAATCTACCAAAAATGGTCCTTCGTTTGTCTTCTGCTCGGATGAACTCCTCAGCAATCGCCTGTGGACTTAAGGTAGCTAGACGGTCACGATGTACATGGCAAATCATGAGGTGGTTAAGGCGTTGCTGACTCATACTGCTACGTAACCATGTCTTCAATCGTCTGAGAGCACTGTATGACCTCTCAGCTGTGCAGGAACTTGCTGGGGAGACAAGTAAAAGGCGTAACAATGCTTCTACCTGAGGAAACATTCGGCGAACTTTTGGTACCATATCTGCGAAGATCTTTCTATAATCTTCAACTGTTGACCCCTTAAACTGGTTGTGGAAGAAATCGAGTTGCTGATTCAGAGATTCATTGAGTTCTGGATACTTAGTGATAATTTCTGGCTTATGTGTCCCAGTCAACAGTACTGACGATAAATCTTGATACTCGGTGAGATCAGTGGAAGTGAAGTATTCTTTAATGTTCAGTACGGCAGCATCAATAACACTGAAGAACTCAACTCGATAAAACTCTTCAGCTGAGTCATGACAGTAGTTAGAGGCAAATCCTAATCCTTGGTCTAGCCTCTTTGGTATTTTTTTCTTTCTTGGAAGAGGAATTGCGTCTAGGTCACACAGATGGAGCTTCTGTTCTGCTTCTTCAAATAATCTCTTGAATTTGTGCTCGCATCGAAGTGACTGTAGGCTCTTTATGGTAACCTCTGCAGCTTCTAGCATTCCAGATACTGTCACTTTTGATCCTTGTAGGCTCTTGTTGAAGTTTTCTAGACATTGAATAAGAGGAAGTGATCCATATAATCCAAGTAGACATTCCCCTGAGGACAAACATTTGTACAAACCTGCTGCTCGGGATGCAGTTGTTGACCCTAACTCCTTTGCTGCCTCCTGGAGGGCAGCCAGTACATCAGGGTAATTATCTAATACTGCTTTCACTGCAGCATACCGTGTAAGCCACCGTGTAGGACATATTGGCTTCAAACTTGTTGGTGAAGGAGTGTTGAGATCATCTGTGTGAATATTAAGGTACATATGTTTGAACTTTCCTGAACTTCTGTAGAGGGTGCCTAGCTCTTGAAGGTTGTCTAAAGCATTTTTTATGAAGAGAGAATTTGGTATGGCCTTGCTGATAATTAGGTGGGTAACATGAGCTCCACACTGCACATACAGAGCTAGTGGTTGCGCCTTCTTTATCTCTGCCTGACAGCCTTTATATTTTCCTGACATGTTACTGGCACCATCATATGTTTGAGCCCGGAGGTGTTGAATTGGTAGTTGAAGAGATATAAGCGTGTCTTGCAGCATTTTACTAAGAAACACTCCTGTAGTTGCCGACACTTGGTACAATCCTAGCAGTTTGTCATCGACATATCACACACACACAGCCTCCTGTTCATTGCCTTGGATATCTTGGGTTCCATCAGTAATAAGGCCAAACTGTGTTGACATTTGATTAACATCATTGCAGATTTCTAGTTTCATCCCTTAGCTGAATATTACATTGGTATAATCACCATAGTGAACACTAAAAATGTGGGGGGGGACAAATGATACTATGTCCCCCCCACTTTGAAAAGTGGGGGGGACTTGTCCCCCCCGTCCCCCACCTGTTGACGCCCATGCACTACAGTACCTACAAGATACTTTTGTCATATACATTCCTATATATTTAAAGTATCATGTAGCCTAGGACTCAAAGTACCAATTTGTAATTATAGAGGGAAATTTCACAAAATCAAGAAAGTTATTGAGACGAAGACCTAGTTCTATACTCAGCACTCATATGGGCCAAATTGAATTTAAAGGTAAATATGAACCTATTTATAACATTGGAATAAACATTTCTTATATATCTGCAAATATTTTGCATTGGATTTGTAATTTGGGCCAGATGACCTGTCTCTGGGGCATGGGAGGCCAATCATCACCAAGGTGCCACATTGAGAGACAGAGGAGTTGGACAGCAAGATGGAAGAAGACTAAAGGAAATGTAAGTATAGTAAAAGGTTAAAAAGTGGGTGCAGCTAAAGGCAGATTATTATTATTATTATTTGCTAAGCTACAATCACAGTTGGATTAACAAAATGCTATAAGCCCAAGGTCTCCAACAGAGAAAATAGCCCAGTGAGGAAAGGAAACAGAATACGAGGAAACTGTGCAGGTGCATGATGAAGTAAGTTGATTTAAAGTATTATTTATCAATATTTTTAATTATTAAAAAAGTGAATATGAAAAATCAATTGCCAGAGACTCGTCAGAAAACCATTTCAGTAGGAAAAGAAGTATAAAAGTAAAGAAGAAATTGTAAAAAGAAAATATGAAACCAATCGTTAAACATATTATAAGTAAAAATGCCTTGTGTATCATGAAACAAGATATATATAAAATTTCTCAAAAAGAACTATAGGTACTCTACATGTAACTAGGAAATTACATTTTCGATTTGCAATGATAACCAACATAATCATGTACACGAAAGCCAACGCCAGTCAAACTTAACGTTGCCACATGCATGATAACTAACATACATATACGACAATTTTTACAATTTTATGTCTGTAAATCAAAGCCTTTATTACATTTGCATGCATTTGCTATATTAATTGTATCTTTACTGCATTCCACATTTGCACCAAAAACAATCCTTGCTCTTTCACGCAGGAGTCAAATATTTTTCATACATTTGTGAATAACGTTCATATGCCTATCTACTTATCACTTTTTTTTTCTTTCAAGTTTAAAAAAATATTTGATGTCTGGTGTTAATCTAAAAATACTAAGATTGTGTTTGAATGCAGACTCCCAATTGTAGACTACCGTTAACTAAATTTATAATGATTTCATGATAATATTAGGGAGACAAAGGATTTTAACATTATATTTTTTCTGTTTCATCTTTGATGGTATAAAGAGCTAATTGAAACACACAGGTCTTTGAGGATGACATAAACTTCGCAAAATTATTAGTTTCAAATTTGTTTTGGGAAATTATTTCAGCTGTTTAAAAGAAATATTTAAAAAAAATGAAATCAATTCCACCCATAAAATGCCATAATTCGAACAGTATTCAATATCAAGAACTTAAATATATACATTATGATGGTATGATTACTATTATGCAAATGACACAGAATATTAGTTAAGAAATTTAGAAGTTTAAAGGTTTTACGTAAATAATAAGAAATTACACAAATATACGACAATTATTAACCCTCTGTACAATAACTGGACTGTGCAGGAGGGGGGGGAGGTGTGTGACAACCAGTGTTGCCAGATATTGAGATTTATCCCTAGATTTGGTGATTTTGGATGTCTGATGGGGATATTCTGTACAAATTTCTACGAAGAAGAAACAAAGATGAGTAAATCTTTATATTGTTCCATTTAGTTTGCTTGCACTTACATGAAGTATAGTTAGCAATTTCTATATTAGTAAAGCCTAAAGGATCAGAAGAAAATATTTTTGTGGAAATGGGGATTTTTGGGTTGTTTCTGGGATTTTTTATCTTGAGTTTCTTTCTATGAAGAAGAAACAAAGATGAGTAAATCTTTATATTGTTGCAATTAGTTTGCTTGCACTTACATGAAGTATAGTTAGAAATTTCTATATTGGTAAAGCCTAAAGGATCAGAAGAAAATATTTTTGTGGAAATGGGGATTTTGGGGATTTTTTTAATCATGGGTTTTGGGGATTTTTAAACTAACCCATCTGGCAACACTGGTGACGTCGTAACATCATTCTCCTTGCAGACACGCCACGTGACGTTTGTAGTTAGTTTATACTTAGTGATAATTCTTTCGATTTAGGTAAGTTATTTTCCATCGTTTTTACTTATACACTCTCAAGTATATCAAATGACATCTTAGGATAGGAATGTATATGTCGGCAATTTGTATTTAATTGAAAAAAATCTTTGAATAGCTAATATCTTGAGCCGGTTTGACCACACCCTGCCTTAATGGCCGACAAACTCAAATTACTCCATTGATGTACATAACTTTATACTGGGTATTCCAACCGGTTCATAACTTTAATTACGCTACTACGCCTTGCATATCGTTTTTGTTGTGATGTAAAGTACTCAGTAAGAATTTGAAGGTTTAAAGGTCCTTTGAATGGCAGAGAGAATGGATACCAATATGCCTTAGAGACCGGCTATATAATAGGCTTTATATTTCACCATCCCTAGCTTTCTAGGCTAATTAGCAAACACGAAAATTCAAGCTTGAGTATATTTCCAGGTAGATAAGTTTCCAAGTCATTTACTATCCTACTGTAGAAAATATTCTTTGAAATTCTGCATTAAACGAAGGCCAAATATCTTATATTAAAATGTATTCATCACCATGTTGTTGTTGAATGTTTGGACAGCTCAGAATAGGGTAATATTTTGTGTTTTCTCAAAATATTAATGGAAGTGTCCTAACATACCCTACCTGGGAAATATTTTCCTGTCCCAAACTATAATCATCATCTCCCCCTACGCCTATTGACGCTAAGGACCTCTGTTAGATGTCGATAGCCTCTATAATTCTCCATTCATCTACTTGATGCATTATAGTCCTCAGCCATGTAGGCCTGGGTTTTCCAACTCTATTGGTGGCTTGTGGACCCCAGTTGAACTTTTGGTAAAATGATCTTTCGCGGGGAATGCAAAGAGCTTGCCCAAACCATCTTCGTCTACCCCATTTAACTCCCAATATCCTTCTGAGAGCTTATTCTCATTCAAATTATAATAACCTAACCTAATCTAACTTACTCGGTTGATACTTTAGTAAATTTGCATTACTCTAGCCAGCCGTTTATGTATAAAAAATTTTTTCAAGTGTTCTCGTTTTATTGTGTTCTGATATATTTTCCAAAACTCCGATTATTTTCACCCTACATACCCCACCAGTAAAGTTTGTTCCTCAAGTGTAAATCTTGCTTTAGGGTTCGATTAAATGAAAGTAATGTTAGGCAGATAACAGCAGAACACAAAACATTATGGAAACTGAGAAAATGTTTTGTTCATGCAAAACTAATGGGGTGAAATAACACGAGTGAATGTCGGAGTCATCTCTTTTGAACCGATGTTACTGAATAGCGTAAAGGAACGCAAAGGAGGTAAGTGAAGGGGCATAGAAAGGGTAAAGAAACTTGAAGGTGGTCAATATATGTATATACCGTATATACTCATGTAATGTGCAACTTTCGGAAACCAATTTTTTCGCCTTGAAATAAGGAGTCGAACATTACATAGGGTATACTTTTGAAGCTTTTATAAAGACTTTTATTATGGACTAAGTGCATGCCAAAATATTACATGGAGTATATATTAAATTATGTTTTTGAAGCGGAAAAACTGGTCGAACATTACTTGTAGTCGAATATTTCTCAAGTATATACGGTAGCGTCATTATTAACCTTTTTACCCCCTGGCTGTTTGGAACTTTCCAACCCTTAACCCCTAGGCGTTTTATTTATTGGCAAGCACATTTTGCAATATAAATTTTTTAAATTGCTCAAACCGCCCTAATTTTCATCAGGTTTCAGGTTGGTCTCATTCTTTTGGAAAATGCCTGAAGTTTCTCAAAGTTATCAAAATATGCAAAATAAAAAAAAAAAAAATGCAAATAGCAGCTTTTTTGCAAGGACGTACCAGTAAGTCCATGGGGGTAAAGGGATGAGTTTTGTGAAACGTACCAGTACGTCCATTGGGGGTAAAAGGGTTAAAAAGTTCTCCAGGCAGTACCCACATAGCTGTAGCTATTGGGGAGGGAGTGAGGAGGGCTTGGAAGGAACCTGTTAGGGGGAGAAGTTACGAGGTAGGTAGAGAATTGACGAGAAAACTTGAAACATATGGAGAGAAGAGGTTTGGTGGAAGAGGATGCCTTTGATATAAGGCATTGGAGAATCCAAATCTGGCAACTGACCTCTTCATGTAGGGAATAACAGTGAGGAAGAAGATAAATATAGCTCTGGTAGCTCGTGTGAAAGTAAAAAAAAAAAAATCCCAAAATTAGTAACCCCTAGGGTTTGTGAGCACGGCTCAACATATATACCAC
This sequence comes from Palaemon carinicauda, assembly GCF_036898095.1. Lineage (NCBI taxonomy): Eukaryota > Metazoa > Arthropoda > Malacostraca > Decapoda > Palaemonidae > Palaemon > Palaemon carinicauda. The sequence continues at coordinate 171,289,698 of NC_090731.1, read as the reverse complement.
TTGCCAAAACATAGTGATTTTTAGAGTGAAGCCAGCTATGGTGGAGCAAAACATTAGAAGTTTTGGTTAATAAACAATACTAATTACCAGCAAAATTAAAATTCACTGTGGTTAATGGATGAGTGATGGCTAGTTTGGCATTTTTGTCTTATGTTTAATAGGAGTAGTAGTATCGGTTGATTAAAATGTGGTCTATTTCTCACGCTAAATTCATTATGTACATTTGGGAGACTGTGATGGCGAGTTTTTGTACACGCGTTGCTTGTTTTTTATTTTGCCAGCTTGTTTTTCTTTGTTTTATGATGTAATCATTATCTAGCCGACTTTTTTAACCAATAACGAGCTTCCTAATATTTATGCAAAAGTTCCCGTATGTTGTTCTACAACAGCCATTTTTTTGTTTCCACCCTCCCCTTCAGTTTCAACTTCACTACCATCCCAAAAAGATGTTTCTAAAGGGAAGTACAATCTAGTTCAAAATTTAGTGTAATTTCACCCATGTCGGCAATTGATTATGATGGAAACGCTCTCCTTTGTGTGTATAGTTAGTTACTCATGTTACGTTAAAAAAAATAAAATAATAATAATTCCGAAATAACAGACAGGGCTCGCAACCTCTGCTCAACATGTACTGCTTACCAGAATATAGGAGCAGTTATGCTTTTTGTTTTTTTTACGAACGAAGCAAGCCACTGCAGGACAAAAACCAGTTAAAGGACGTGAAGTGAATCATAGATAATTATGATACTTTAATTTTCAGCCACTTGCATGAACCATATATTTTTCCAACTGCTGATCTAATTTTTGTTTTGTATTTCTGATCATTATTACTGCAAATCCCTCATTTTTGGCATTTCCCCACCCAAAAAAAAAGTATCCTATGGGGTCCCCAATAATTGTCTCTATAAGGGGGTCCAAAAACTTCTAAAAGGTGGTTTTCCCCAATAATCATTGTCAGAAATGCATAAAACACCAGATAGGGAGTAGGAAAAATATTTGGTTTATGTATTTGGCTATAAATTAAAGTATCCGTACACTTAGCATTAAAAGCCTATAAATGCCTTTAATTAGTTTTGGTATTAATTTGACCAAAGATGCCACGTTGTCTTACCGTGATAGTCGGAGTCGGATATTTCTGGATGATGGGTAGCAATAGCACTGTGACAACTGCTGGTTGGGAAACCCCAAATTACACAGTTTGTTAGTTTCAGGCTTACAAACTCTGATGCGACACTGCCAGTTATGAGATCTGAACGTAAACTGCTAGGCTCAATACATAAAGAACACTTAATTTCTCTTTGAAGAACACAAAGGGTTGCACTGGGAGAGGAGAGCGCGACGAGATGATGATCACGTCGCGACCAGAAACTTTCTGAGGAGCACGACCTGAGCAAGCATGCTCTCTGACCCCGGGTCGCCTCAGGGCGCGTATCTCCGCCTGAGGTTGACCCCATAGAAAAGGGGAATAGGGTAAACTACACAATTCTGGTCGGATGGGAAGAGTTCCTCCCAGTAACTCCTAAGAAAGTAGTTTGAGGTAAGTATGTTAGGGAAAATACAAATTACTTAAAAATTTTGTGATATTTCTAACTTCTGTATATTAAGGCCTGGTGTTGAAGTCTGTTTATGACCCTGAATTGTCAGCCATGAATGAAATGAGGATTTTTTTTTATTTGAAATTAAGTGTTGTGGTGCCCCGGTGGTAGCGTCCTTGCTTGGTGATTGGCAGACTGGGGTCAGAGTCCCGCTCAAACTCGTTAGTTCCCTTGGTTGCTGCAACCTCACCATCCTTGTGAGCTAAAGAAGGGGATTTGGAAGAGCCTATAGGTCTATCTGCTGAGTTATCAGTAGCCATTGCCAGGCCCTCCTTGCTCCTAGCTCGGTTGGAGAGGGGCGTGGGCGCTGATCATATGTATATGTGGTCAGTCTCTAGGGCTCTGTCCTGCTTGATAGGGCAATGTCACTGTCCCTTACCTCTGGCATACATGAGAATTCTTTAAGCTGCTGAAGTGCCTTTTATAATTTGTGAATACCCAATGAAAACTTGTTATAATATGATTGGGATATTTGAAATAAGGCTGGGTCTAATCACCAGAGGAAGAGAGAGGTAAAATGCAACGCATGAGGAATCATATTTTGATTTTAGAACTCGTTTCTTCAAAATCACCAAACACCACATGCTTACAATAATGCAGTTAATAGTTACTGCATTCTGATTGGAGGACCGGGCTCAGTGGGTAGAGTAACTCCGTATGTTGGTGAAAAAAGTTAGTGAGCAGTAGGAAGGAGTCATTTAGAGTGGAAACAGACTTTGAGAGGAGCTAATTGAGACATGGGCAACATCAACAAACAATTGAGGAAAATGTCATAGTAGTTTTTTTTTTTTTCCCTTGTGGACAGATTATAATGTATCAAGAAATGCATTACCCAATAAAAATATAAATTGGAACGTACAAGGAAAGTGGTGACTAAAATTAACCGATATCAGTGGGAGAATAAGACTAATAAAATTCATGTCAGTCCCCATATATATGTAGCCTACTACCTTTCCTACCTTATACATTGCATATTGAATGAATTTTGCCTTTATTTCCTTTGTAAATTGAGTATTGTAGGTTGACTGATACAAGGCTCCCCAGAAACGATGAGATTTTACAGTGGCAAATTCTGTTGTTTGTTAATAAAATGGTAATAATAGGGAAGCTGTCTATACCTAACACCCACATAACATAGGGACAATTTCTTACAACACTAAGGAAACTCAGACTAAGAAAAAAAAAATAAGGCTCAGACTAAGAAAAAAATAAAATACATATTTAGTTCATCTACCTCACTTTAATAGAATCAGTATTTGCTGAGGTAGAAAGTTATGGAATAAATTACAGCTTCAGCAAATTAGTGAATTAGCAAATGAGTAGTATCAGAGGTATAGAACCCCCTAAAAATCAACAATTAAGTTCTATTGTGATTCATTCCCCTTGCTCATGCAACTATCTCCTCTTTTTCATCCCCTTGCTTTTTTTTTTTATCAACACTTCCAAGAAGAGTTTTAAGTCTAGGAAGGCCTTTCATAGTCACGAAAATAGTGCTGTTAATGCCATCACCTCTTTTTTGGGGGCCATGGGTTAGGTCAGATGACACATGGGTGGTCCTAGTCCCTAAGGGAGAGGGGAACATAGCCCCACGCCTCAGACTCCCATTGCCGATGCACAGGCCAAGGACGTGGGCCTATGGCCCTGACTCTGGTTCCCCTTGCTATTCAATAATAATCCCAAGTTGGTTGCTGAAGCTCCAGAGTGTTAAGTATTTTGAATATATTCAAGAAATTGGAGTTTCGGTAGGCCCCGTTCCTTGCTCTGGTCTCCTTGATGACCGCTGAGGTACCAGTAGTAGGGATTAAGCATATGAAGCTTCATTTGTGGTGGATAATAGGGGAAGGTGGGTTGTGGCACCCTAGCAATACCAACCAAACTCGGCTGAATCCCTCGTCAGGCTGGGAGGAACAAAGAGAAGAAAAAGTCCCCTTTAATTTTTTTCTTTTTCTTTCTTTTTGTTTGTAGGTTCCCCCAAAATTGGGGAAGTGCCATGGTAGATACAATAGGATATTTTAAGAAATATTTTTGGTAATTCTTTGAAAAATTTTCTGTTCCAGATAATGAGTAGCCAAGGGAGTGGACAGGGTGGACAAGGGAGGGCCAGGGGTCGAGCCCGTGGGCGAGCCAGGGGCCAAACCCCCGTCGGTCAAGCTGGGGCTCAAGGTGCCACGGCAGCAGCTCCTCCAAAAGCTTTTCCTCATGCTAAACCCACTACTCCAGCTGCTGCACAGGTACGAGGTTTAGGAGGGTAATGTGTTCTCTCGTATATATAGTCTACCTAGTTTTCAAGATTCTTATTTCGTAGTTTGATGTATTTTTGTTTTATTCCTTATAACCAGTTATAGCTATAATTGTCAATAATTAGTTTAGTAGTTTTGTACCTCTAGAGAAATTTCAAATTCCTCAGGGCAACATAGGTTTTTTGTCCATGTGGACTTCAGATTTAATTACTGTGAAGGATTAGTTTTTACACTTAATTTGGTGTTTTGGAGATGATTATAAAGAACGGTTTAGGGGGGACTCAAAAAAATTGTGCGAGCCTTGAACTTGAATACAGTTTAGCCAAATAATTCACTTTTATTTCAAGAGAAAATCTTATTCTCTGTTGGCAATTTTTTTCTTTTTTTGCTTGTAGAAACGTAGATTTAATTACTGGAAAGGTTTAGTTTTTACACTGTGGTTATTAGGAGGCGATTACAAAGAACGTTTTAGGGGTGACTCGATCAAAACAATTGTAGGAGATTTGAACTTTGATGCAGTATAGCAAATTGTTTTTTTTTTTTCATTAGGATTCACTGTTATTTTTGGAGGAAAGCTTACTTTGTTTGCAAGCAATTGTTTTATCATGTAGAAACTTGGACTATGGTGGGAAAAGGCAATTTCTAGTAATTTGCAAGCACCCGTATCAGATGTTATTACTATTTAACCAGAAAAACTTAAATTCTATAAATTTCAGTATTTACCTCCCGGTCTGGCACCACCTCAACCTGCGAGTGTTGGACGTGCACGGGGTAGAGCAAAGGATCAGCCGCAGCCCGCGAAACCTGCAATAGGCGAACAACAGGTACGAGGAGGCATGTTTTTATTGGTTAGAAGATAGATACTCGGGCACACTATTCTATCTTATTTCTCTTCCTATTTTTTTTTTTCAAAGTTTTTACAGTTTATAAAGGAGATATTTATTGTTACTTTTCTTAAAGATCGTGTACACTCGGGCACACTATTCTATCTTATTTCTCATCCTCTTGTTTTGTTAAGTTTTTCTAGTTTATAAAGATATTTATTTTAATGTTACTGTCCTTAAAATATTTTATTTTTCCTTGTTTCCTTTCCTCACTGGGCTATTTTTCCTGTTGAAGCCCCTGGGTTAATAGCATTCTGTTTTTCCAACTAGGGTTGTAGCTTAGCAAGTAATGATGATGATAATAGTGGGATTGCAGACTTGATTTTTGAGAAAATGTCCTGTTGTTAATTCCTTAATTTTCTCTATTTGTCTTTTGCAAGTTAATATCATCTGGCTTATGACTACTTGTACACTTTTATATTACGTGAAATATATTTATTCCTACAAGGAACCAAACCTTTGTCTTGATTAACTAAATTTTTATATTACATGAAATATAGATGTTTGGTACTACAAGAATGCACACGAAGATTTCAGTGTAGCTGAACCCTTGCCGTTAAATATTTAGGGGATGTCGGTAGTTACTGCTACCTGAACGATACATACCTTTTGCTCTGTTCTGTCCCTTGAAGGCTTTTTCCTGACAGTTTGCATTTATTTTATAGATTCCAAGTTTTCAGCAGCATTGAAGACCACAGTTGGTTTTTGAATGTAATTATTCAGATATATGCCATAAAATTGCTTGTTTACCATAGCTAATTGTCTATTCCTGTACAGTTTATCCATAAAATTTGCATAATTATCTTTGGAGTGCCATCAATTTTTTTTCATAATACTGTACTTTCAAGGTATATAGGGGTTTCACATTTAACAGAAAATAAAGAGCATTACATACTGTTGAATACGGCATAGCTGAAAACATATCTCTTGTATTTGTATCCTTAACCTGAATGATTTTGAAGTATGCTCAGTTTTAGTAATTTGAATTAAGAAGCAGAGGGTCTTATGAGCGATATGATAGTGGTTATTTTAGAAAAAAGCTTCTGGTGTTGTCTTGAGCGTTAGTCTGATTTGGATAATCATAGATATTATTTTGATAGTTATTAACCTATTTATCCGTGGCAACATTGATAACAGGAAATAATGAAAAATTTATTAATCTTGGTTAATTTCATATTCATAAATTGAGAGTATGAAATAGTTTTTAAGTCACATTGGAAGATAGAAATTTTCAGTGAAGAACATGTTCTAATGTAAGCCAGTGTTTTTAGCCTTGTGGACGTATTGTAAACATTGTTGAGGATGTTTGAGGAAAGATGCCAGTGAATTTTATCCTTCTGGAAGTATTGTGAATGTTAAGGAGGTTCTGAGCAAAGATCTGACAGTGATTATTTTATTAAGATATCCACCAAGTTTAGAAATGGAGCAGTAAAAGGTGGAATAATATCATGGCAAAATTGTCTAGTATATTAGAAAATACCTTAAGGCAAAAGATGTGGGAGAAATTATGAAAAGTATTATTACTAGCCAAGCTACAACCCTAGTTGGAAAAGCAAGGTGCTAAAAGCTCAAGGGCTCCAACAGGGAATAATAGCCCAGTGAGGAAAGGAAATAAGGAAATAAATAAATGATGAGAATAAATTAACAATTAAAATATTAAAAACAGTAACAGCGTCAAAAACAGAATTGTCATATATAAACTACAGTACTGTATAGAAAGACTATGTCAGCCTGGTCAACATAAAAACATTTGCTCCAACTTTGAACTTTTGAAGTTCTACTGATTCAACTACCCGATAAGGAAGATCATTCCACAACTTACTCTTACTTCACCGCTGGGCTATACAGCTCAGATCCATTAATCCAGTACAATAGCGTAATGTCTTTCATGTCATTTTTGCATTTGGATTTCTGGATTGTTTGATTACATATGAATTATTTTCCCCCCTCATTACAGGTGGCTGCACAAGGACTAACCCGCGGAACATACCGTGGAGCTGAGGTTGGTCGTGCTGGTCATGTGCAAGGGTTAACTCAAGCAATGGGATCTCTTAAAGTTCAGGAGCAAGGTAGGATGTTCTAATAGATACAGTAATAAGACTACTTCCTTTGTGCCCTTTTTGTTCCTTCTCGTATACAAACGTTTGTTCTTTGAAATAGTGGAGAGGACGTGAATGTGAGGTGGAACAGGGGCTGGAAAGGCACCCCCCTCCCCTTGTCACAGTCTATCCACTTTTGACTATGTCCACAAGAGGTACTGTTGCTTCTTTGCGGGTGTTCCCTAACCCCTGTGATGATGGAGACCAGACTAACTGTACCTTGTGTCGAACCTCTTGACAGCACAGTCTTGGGTTCTATTAATTCTACCAGTGTCAGTAACTTTAACCCTTTTACCTCCAATGCTATTTGGAACTTTCCAACCCTTAACCCCCGGGCTTTTTTTTTTTTTCAATCACATTTTGCAATATGTTTTTAATTGCTCTAACAGCCTTTAATTTTCATCATAGAGAGGTCAGGTTGGTCTCATTATTTTGGAAAATGCCTGAAGTTTCTCTTAAAGTTATCAAAAATATGCAAAAAAATTTTAAAGTTTTTTGCAAGGACGTACTGGTTCGTCCATGGGGGTAAAGGGATGAGTTTTGTGAAACGTACCTGTACGTCCATTGGGGGTAAAAGGGTTACAGTAATGGCAAATCTCTCAATTGGCAGAATCTTCGTATGTACTAAATCTACCGATGTCAATAATTACAAAATAATACGCAGCTAAATAGAAAGTGATCAAAACTACAATATTCCTTGTTATATTTTCATTTACCCATCGATAATCTGCTGATTATTTAATTTTTTTGGACTTCAATATATTGTTTCCTCCTCATATCTTGTTCGGCGTACCTTCTTATTTCGTGAAATCTGAAAATATCTTCGAACTATTAGCTTTACCCATTGTAAAAATATAATTTATATTGAGAATGAAAGTTGATCTTGGAAGTCAATAAATTTGAACATTTCCTCTTTGGCTGTATTTGAATTTACAACTAAATAGACCAAAATTAGGTAATTTTTAACATTTTAAGATACTTTATGAATTTCCAAACTGCTAAAGAAAATGAATGTTTTTATGTTCTAGGGGGCAATGGAGATAATGGAGAAGGTGGCGTAGAACGAGCTGTTGGCCGTGGAGTCATGAGAGGCCGTAGAGACATAAGCAACATTATTTGGACCAGACCAGAGACACTGCAAGATAAAAAAGGTATTTCTTATTTTAAGTCAGTTGATACGCACATTAAACCTTAATAATCAGGCATTGGGTAACGTAATCCATCCGAATATGCCGGTAGCAAGTGAGGTGAGTCGCCAACCTTCATGGCAGCAATGATAGGCTGGGATAGTTGTTTTGGTGAGAATATACGCACTCTTGGATAATTTTTTAGGCCCATTTATATATACAAGGCATTTCCCCCAATTTGGGGGTTAGCCGACATCAAACAAATGAAACAGAAAAGGGGACCCTCTCCTCTCTACGTTCCTCCCAGCCTGACACGGGACTCGACTGAGTTCGGCTGGTACTGCTAGGGGTGCCACAGCCAACACCGGAGGAAGCGGCAGAGCTTACCGGAGCTGCGTCACAATTGCTCTCCATTCATTCCTATTTCTAGCATGCGCTCTTGCCTCTCTCACATCTATCCTCCTATCACCCAGTTTCCTTCACTCCATCCATCCACCCAAACCTTGGCCTTTCTCTTACACTTCTCCCATCAACTCTTGTATTCATCACCACCTTTAGCAGACAGCCATTTTCCATTCTCTCAACATGGCCAAACCACCTCAACACATTCATATCCACTCTAGCTGCTAACTCATTTCTTACACCCGTTCTCACCCTCACAACTTTGTCCCTAACCCCATCTACTCGAGATACACCAGCCATACTCCTTAGACATTTCATCTCGCACACATTCAATTTGTGGCTCCGTCACTTTTCATTCCCCACAACTCCGATCCATAAATCACAGTTGTTACAATCACTTTTTCATACAGAATTCTACATTCATGCCCAACCCTCTATTTTTTACTACTCCCTTAACTGCCCCCAACACTTTGCATCCTTCATTCACTCTGATGTACATCTGCTTCCACTCCACCATTTGCTGCCCATTTGTACTTGTGTAAATATTGTACTTGGTCTCCATGTTCAATGCATCATTGAAAATAATTCTTTGTAGTTTTACAGTTGTCATGAAATAATGCAAGAAATTTAAAGGACTATAAAACTGATCTTGTTGATAATCTTACTCTTAGAATGAAAATTTTTGTATGATATATGAAAACTACTTTTGAATTTTTCCTAATATTGTAACAATACATATTTTTATTTGCTTATTGTTTTGGAAATTTAATCAGCTTTCTGATACCAACCTTAAGTTCTTTCTATAGTTATTCTCTATTTAGGTACAACACAAAACGTTAACATAAGTAGGTTGAAAAATTTGATAATTTCTATTTAAAAAACTGTCCTTTTTCTATTGGTGACAAACTCCTTGAATGAGAAGCACACAGTTCAGTGATTGCTTCCACGTGAAAGATAAACCATTTCTACATAAAGTACAAAACACCCTAAAGGTTATATTTGTCATAGTTATTATAAGAAAAATGATTTTACTAAAAAATTGATTTTTTTTAAATTACTAAGCTTTACAAAAAATCTGAATGCTTTAGCAAATATCAATTATAGTTTGGATGGTAATCATTCAAGCAACATGCCAGTAGTGTATGTCATTTATAGTTTGGGTGTGCAGTTTGAAAATAAAACTTCCAAGTGAGCATGACTTCACCTGACTGCTACTTTTGATCGGGCATAAGTACGAGAGTTAATAAGATAGTTATTAAAAAACCAGATTTTCCTAAAAAAAAATAATTATTTTTTTTGAATTACTAAGCTTAAATAAAAAATCTGATTGCTTTAGCATATATCAATTATAGTTTGGATGATAAATCATTCAAGCAACATGCCAGTAGTGTATATCATTTATAGTTTAGGTGCGAAGTTTGAAAATAAAACTTCCAAGCGAGCATCACTTCATCTGACTGCTACTTTAGACCGGGCATAATTGTGTTAACAAGGCCTTATTAGTCCCGTAGACCAGTGAACACTTGCCGAGGAGGAGATAATGCGAGTCTCGCTCATTTTTAATAACCAAGTAAAATATGTCATTAAGGGATTTGAACTATTTGGTGTCAAGATTTTACTAACCCTAGAGTGCAAGGCCAACTAGAATCTTGCTGATTTTGTGTTATTTCGATATCTTCAATGCTTGGGGATAGCCAGGAAACTTTTTGAATAATATTTCCATGAATCTCACCCAGATTCTATCCCATTATCATTATAGTTTTTGATGAAATAACAATACTGTACTTGTGTGGAGGTGTTAAATATAACAATTGAACCGGAGTATAAAACTCAAATTTAACTGATGGTTGAAATAGTCATTATTTTGCTGTAATTATACAATGTTTTTCTAATACCTTGCTAAGGGTCATAGGTAATTATCGAGTAATTTTTAAGTGTATTGATGAAAAAATTTACTTATCTTTAAACAGGTACACAGGGTACTGCAGTAAGGCTGTTAACCAATTATTTCTTATTTAATAAGAAGCACGATTGGAAACTTTGCCTTTATCATGTTGAAATTAGGTAAGAATCGTACTATTAATTATTGATGAATTCTATTCCTAACAGACATACATTGTTGTAAATGTTTCCTTGAAATGTTTAATATTTAAAACTGCTAACGTGTATGATGTTCTGGTAACTTTACTGACAGATTTGTCTTTAGTAAATTATGTATATAATTGAATTATTCAATGTCTAAATATTTTTCGCAGTCCTGAAGAAGATAGAACCCACATGAGAAAGGTCCTGATGAGGCAGCATAAAGAGGTTATTGGAAGTGAATACATATTTGATGGAATGCAGCTTTATTTGCCATTTAAGCTGGCTAAAGAGGTAATTTGCTGCTCTGTGGTTTTTAGAAAGCATTTCTCCTTTAAATTTAACATTCTACATATATGGTAGTAAACTTTAACTGATCTTGCTATTTATGATTAAAGGTTGTAATTCTATGAAGTTATATTGATAGTAGATACTTGTGGACTAATGTGAATAGAGTTGCATGAAATTATATTGATTGTAGGAACTTGTGGACTAATGTGAATTGAGTTGCATGAAATTATATTGATTGTAGGAACTTGTGGACTAAAGTGAATACAGTTGTGTGAAATTATATTGATTGTAGGAACTTGTGGACTAATGTGAATAGAGTTTCATGAAATTATATTGATTGTAGGAACTTGTGGACTAATGTGAATAGAGTTGCATGAAATTATATTGATTGTAGGAACTTGTGGACTAAAGTGAATACAGTTTATGAAATTATATTGATTGTAGGAACTTGTGGACTAATGTGAATACAGTTGTATGAAATTATATTGATTGTAGGTACTTGTGGAACAATGTGAATATTATTATCTTGTACACCATATGATGAATTAAATCTTGTATTCGAATTTTACTTTTGCAGGTCACAGAGCTGGCTTCAAAGAGGGAAGTTGATAGCGCTATCTATCAAGTAAAGATCAAGTTCATTAAGGAATTGGGTCCTCTGGACTCCCAGTATCTTCAAATAATGGGGATCCTGTTGCGTCGTTGTATGGAACTCCTCGGACTCCAGCTTATCGGGCGTAACTATTTCAATTCGAAGGCTGAAGCTAGGGATGATAAATATGGGTAAGTTTATCGAGTGATTTGTTTTAAATAGTTGAAATGCAGTTGTAGGTGCCAAGGTTTAAAATGTCTTGGATTTAAAGTAAAAATTAATTAGGGAGCACAAAATGAATCTGGAAATACTGTTTGTCATTTTTGTGCAAGAACATAGGTAACAAGGAATTTAGTTATAGATAGTTTTTGTTTTGTGGAAAGGAACAATCCCATAGTATATATTATTTTATAATAATCTTGAAAACATTGAAATAGCTATATATTTAGAAAGGAAAATAGATAATGATCATTTCAGTTGAATTTCTTTGAGGTTTCAAAGTCCCTTTCTTGTAGAGGAAAATGTGACTGGGCAGAGTCGAAGGTCTCTACATATCTAATAAATGGGAAAAGTCTAAAGGGCAATACAAGAAAATATCAATATAATTCAAACTATAAATAAAAGTAACCAGTCTCCTCTAGGTGATCTTTCTCGGTACAATATGATTAGTGATTGGCATACTGCTTCTGTTGTAGCAGCCTCCTTTGGTTTGGTGTTTTTGTTGGCAGGTGGGTGGTTGGCAAACCTAAATATGTTGCTCGGCTATATAAGAGGTTGGCCTATTCCATCAATGGGCCTAAATGCAAGTTGTTCCCTATTAAGTGAAGAAGAAAATACATGTAGTTGAATGGCAGGACAGGATTAGAAATGAAACAGGTTACTCGAGTGTTATATGTGGATGAGATCATGGTGAAAGGTAGATGAAGATGGTTTGGGATTGCTCTTCGCACTCCCCAAGAGAAATTAGTTAACCAAACTTGTATCTGCGCTCCACAAGGCTGAGGACTATGAAGTGCGAGGCAGGAGATGCTGAATGGAGAAGTATTGATTTAAAAGATCAAAATAGACTGGAGAAATCTAACAGAGGCCCTTTACTTAAGTAGCCGTAGGAGATGATGATGATATTAAGTGAATGGCCATGTGCATAGATAATTTCCTCAGTGGGATATGAAACATACAGTATAAGTATATAAGAATTCCTATTCATTTCATAACTGAACTTTTATAGTTAGACAAGTGTATTTTCTATTTGTTAATACGATTAAAGGTTTAAAGACTGCTCATGAATGGCAGAGATTAGGGATAGGGGCATTTCCCTATTGAGCAGGACAATGCCCTAGAGACTAACCATATACATGTAATTAGCGCCCAACCCTCCTCTCCAACCAATGGGACGCGTGGCAATGGTTGCTGACGACTCGGTAAGTAGACCTGTAAGTGCCCCCAAACCCCCCATCCATGTCTCACAAGAATGGTGAGGTTGCAGCGACTAAAGGATCTAACGAGTTTGAGCATGACTTTGACCCTACTCTGGCAATCACCAGTCAGGGACGTCACTACATAGGCCGCCAACATTGAAATCACCGCTCTTATGTACTTTAGTAACTTTTATCGCCATAGTAAAAGATTGTAAGAATTCTTATTGTCTATATTTAACCCTTTTACCCCCAAAGGACGTACTGGTACGTTTCACAAAACTCATCCCTTTACCCCCATGGACGTACCAGTACGTCCTTGCAAAAAAATGCTATAAAAATTATTTTTTTCATATTTTTGATCACTTCACTTCACTTCACTTCCACTCCCAGGTAGGCTTTCAGCCTGTCAGTGGAATCAGTTGTCTTCTCCACTCAATTCTGTTTTCAAAAATTCCCTCTCTTCTCAGCTGTTCAATTGTTGGCATGTTGTTCTTTGTCAAAATCTCTTCAATTCCATCCCTCCAGCGTTTACGTGGTCTACCTCTTGATCTCCTCCCACCAGGCGTCCAGTCCCATCTCTTCCTTGCAATTCTATTTCCATCCATTCTCATTAAATGTCCCAACCATCTCAGCTGTCCCTTCTCAATCTTGTTCAACATAGGAGATACCCCAACCATCCTTCTAAAATCTACATTTCTTATTCTATCTCTTCTTGTTTTGTGCATTATTGTTCTCAGGATTTTCATCTCTGAAGCTTGGACTCTGCTCCTGTCTTTGATGGTCATTGTCCAGCTCTCTGATCCATATGTCATGATTGGTGTTAGTAATCCTTCAAATATGGTTTTCTTTACTTCTATAGGTACGTATGTATCTCTCATAATTGGATAGAGTGCTCCACAGCATTTATTATATTTCTTTATTCGTTCAGTAATTTCTTCTTTGTTCTTATAGCCGTTATCTGTAAACATACACCCTAAATACTTGAATGTGTTGGTGTCCTTAATTACCGTATTTCTGATTTTTGATAATTTTTTTTAAAAATTCAGGTATTTTCCAAGATAATGAGACCAACCGTACCTCTCTAAGACAAAAATTAAGGCTGTTAGAGCAATTTAAAAAGAAAATATACTGCAAAATGTGCTGGGAAAAAAAAACCCTTGGGGGTTAAGGGTTGGAAATTTCCAAAGAGCCTGGAGGTAAAAGGGTTAATACTGTATGTGATTTTCATTCATTATTGTTGATTTTACTTAGGATCGTGATATGGCCTGGATTTAGTACAAGTATCCGGCAACATGAGCAGTCCTTGTTACTCAACGCTGATGTTACACACAAATTCCTTCGTGCTGAGACTGCATATCAGTATTTTCAGAAGGCCCACGGGAATATTGTAAGAATATTTTTTTGAAGCAATATTTTGTTTTGCTATTTTAGAGAGTACTTTTTTTTCTTTGATATTGGTAGTAGTTTAAAGTGTTCATGAAAGTATGCCTTTATTGAAAATAATTATTTAAAGACCATATTTTTAAACGTAGAGAGGAAAGGTCCCCTTTTTTCATTTGTTTGATGTCGGCTACCCCAGTAATTTGGGGGGAAGTGCCTTGGTAAATGTATGTATTTTTTCAAATTAATTTTTTATTGGCAATGAGGGTAACCTTTTACATTGAATAATTGATGATCTCCTTAATCACAAAAAAATATAGATTTTTTTGGGGGGAGGAATTTTATGACACTAATTATACATTCAAAGCTGAGAAAATGTGATAGTATAGTATCTATTTCCTTTGTATTTAGTATTCATGATTTTGAATAACATTGGATTATTTCTATCATTGGTCACATCAGTGGAATGGTAAACTATTTATTTTTCAACTTACTTTGCAGAAAGACTTTGCCAACAAGTCCCTTCTCGGATCCATTGTTATGACAAAGTACAACGAAAGGACGTACAGGATTGATGACATATCTTGGGATACAAATCCCAAATCAAAATTCCAGTATAAAGGGGGTGAAATTTCATATATGGAATATTATGAAAAGGTAAGGGTGTCCTCATCCCCTTCCTTCTTTCCTTCCTCTCCCCCTCTTTCTTTCTTTCTTTCTTTCTTTCTTTCTTTCTTTCTTTCTTTCTTTCTTTATGGGAATAAGGTATGTTACATGGTATGTTAAATGTTAATAGTTATGCAACTATTAATTTTAGCAGATATATTTTTAAGATCCTTATTTATAAAAACATATCCTTCAAAAGTTTTCTTTAGGGATTGAAGTAATCTTATACCGAGAGTAGTAAGAACAGAATTTCTAAGCATTAATGTAGAATGGATCCTTAATCAGTTTTGTGTTTGCTGAAAAACTTTTTATTTTAGAAATTTTTGTATGAACTATACAGAATGTGTATTAGTAAAGAAAATATAATAATTTTCATTGGTTTTAGGGGAACAGATTTCTAACAATTAAGATATAGGTTTTGCTTTGGATAAATTAGATACCTATTTTAATTTGGGGGGATTTGGGAGTATGCTTATACTTCTACCCCTAGGGTGTCTTGAAAATTGAAAAATCTGTAAAACGCTTGCTGATTATGGCACTACAGTTCATCCAAAAAAAGTATCTTTTGATGGAGCCCACTTGTGAGTGTATAGCCAATATATAGTGTGAGGGTCTTAATCTCAAAATAAAAACTAACTTTTCTCTATGAATCCTATATGTCTCCTCTAGGAACCATCCTGCTGGGTTTCCTGTCCTAGCCTTTCACAAGATAGATCTGGGAGACCATACAAATAAACATATTTAGGAATTGCTTTGACAATAATTTTTAACTAACAAAATACATACATCATAAGGTTTAACAAATTTATTTGGCAAGGTTATTATTTGTACAGCAGAGAGTTAAAACTTACAAAATTTCAGTGTTATTTTCAGCGACTTTATTAAAGGTTATGAATAACAATAAGTAAAATTACTTGGACATTACTGGATATCACAAACTTAACTGTAATCAGTTATATTGAAGTAATTTTAATGTACAATAATTTGTTTATTGATACCACATTTAAATTATCGCTGTTTGTTTTTCAGAACTACAGTATCAAAATTCAGGATCCCAGGCAACCAATGTTGCTATCGAAGCCCAAGAAGAGTGACCTACGCAGAGGAGGAGCGAGCATGATTTATCTCGTTCCCGAGCTGTGTGTGATGACGGGTCTCACTGATGAAATGAGGCAAGATTTCAATATGATGAGGGTGAGTGGTTTTAATATTATTATATACATATCACAATTAACTATGTTCCATTTCTTTCTTTTGGATGAAGACAATAGAAGCTACCATATTTTTTAATGATTGACATTAATAAGTGAATGGCGAGCGATTGTGACGCAGTTCCAGTAGGCCCTGCTGCTTCCTCCGGTGCCTTAGATGACCGCGGAGGTAGCAGCAGTAGGGGATTCAGCATTATGAAGCTTCATCTGTGGTGGATAACGGGGGAGGTTGGGCTGTGGCACCCTAGCAGTACCAGCTGAACTCGGTTGAGTCCCTGGTTAGGCTGAAGGAAGGTAGAGAGTAGAGGTCCCCTTTTTGTTTTGTCATTGTTGGTGTCGGCTACCCCCCAAAATTGGGGGAAGTGCCTAATAAGGTAGGGGGGTTAAGGTGTAGGGGTGGGGAAGGATAGTCGTAGTAGGAGGCAGCAGACGGGTGTAGGACAGCACCTCGTTGTTCCAGGGGATGTTGATGAGGGAGAGGTCTAACTGGTGAGGGACCTATGGTCGTGGTTCTATCACTCCCCAGTTTACTATACCGGCACTCAGAGTGATCGAGCTGGGTTCATTCCTGGCATTTCATGCATACTGTTTTTTCTCTGGGATATTTAGCAATAACTATGCCTTAGAAATGGTGCTATAGGAGCATTTCACGGAGCGACACAGGCACAGCCCGGAAATAGATTTTTCCTTTGTCAAAATCCCTTTCTTCACTCCCCTTCTCTTTATAGTTGCTATTTAGAGAAAAATTATAGTTTTGATGTTCGGGGGAGATTCACGGAAACTGATTTTTATATTATGATTTATTTAAACATTTACCAAAGAATGATATGGAAGTTCCCACTCTCCTCCCCATTTTGTGGTTTTGATTTTTGTCTGCAATATTTAATCCTACGACAAAGGAGCCAAATTTGATTGCTCACTGGTTTTGACGTATGTTATGTGTAGGGGGAAAATAATAATTTTGATAAGATTATATAAAAAAATTATCCTGGTATATTTGTTGTAAGCAAAATAATTGCCCTTTTCGAAAAGAAAGATCTAACATGAAATATGTTCACCAGTGCTCAATATTAATTTTCCATATCTAAATGAAAACCTAAGTGAAACTGAAATAGAATTTCCCTTTTTAGCAAGTTAGCTTGTTCAGAGTTACTCTTTTAATGTTAGATTTTTTTTCCGTCTAGACAGCAGCAAAATTTTTGTCAAGAATTGCAAAGTAATTATAAATGGTAAAGTGAATTTCATGTTCTCATGTCATGGTATCTTTTAAGAATTTTCTTTTGAAATTTTTTTTTATAAAACAATATTTATGGGAAAATTTCTTGAGGTAATTGTTATAAGGGTCTGTATCGGACTATGGACAAGTTTCCATTTATGCTCGAATAAAAATGGTTTAAGAAAAACGGGGAAATGAATATGTATGAAATTTTTATGTAGTAAATGTCAATACAAAATCTTTATTCATCATCAGCCATTGCTATTCCACTGCAGGACAAAGGCCTTAGACATGTCCTTCCCCTCTGTATGTTTCTTTCTATGCCATTTTATTAAATAGGATTATTAAAGATATAGTTGGGAATGAGGAAATACTATTGATATAGACATAGACTGAAATGAACAGTAGAAAGGCTTGAACAAAAGATAATACAAATTGAATGGAAATAGAAGAGGAAAGAATGGGAGAACCCTTATGGCATTTAATATTAAATTAAGTTAAAATCAATATACCGTAGTAGAAAATACTGAATTAAAGGGAATACGGATAACTACGAATAGGAAGGGAATGAGGGTATATGGAATAATCGTTGTCCAAAATTAACAAAGTAAAGAGAAAGAGGAACAAAATAGCAGAAATGTTTTAACCTTTGGGCCAACATTACTTTTACTTGGAACGTGATTTTACAGCGGCTTGCTTTTCTTGAGTGGTAAAGTAATGGCTTTTAGTTCAAAATCTTTCTTGTTCTTGAGTAGCGAAGTACTGTAATGGCATTTGGTTCCAAATCTTTCCCTATACTTCCTGGTTAGTGGAAGCAGTTAAGTTTATTGTCAGCTTATAATGTTTTAGCAATGTTATTGATAGCTCAACTGTGCATGGTCAAATGAGCAGGCGAGGGACTCTGCTGGTAAGGTCGTCATACTGCATTCCAGCTTGAAAATATTAGCATCGTTTATTTCACGTTACTGTCGACCATACTTTAGTGGGATAGTGAAACTCATTGGTGGGTGTAAAGATAATCTATTAAAGGAATTTTATCTTGTAGATAGCATAAAAGCATTTGTTTTTCCAGGATTTGAGCCAGTAGATAGTATAAAAGCATTTGTTTTTCCAGGATTTGAGCCAGTAGATAGTATAAAAGCATTTGATTTTCCAGGATTTGAGCCACTACATGAGGATGACGCCTGACAAGAGGGTTGCTGCATTGCTACGTTTCAATCGAGACTTAAACGAAAACGATTCGGTTAGTATTGAATTCTAGTTGTTCCGTAACTGGAATACAAACCATGCTATTTAGTAGGGGTTTTACTTTCGGCGTAGCTGAAATGACGAGCCATTAATTTTTAACGAGGGTCAACTACCCACACGCTAGTTAGCAGGGAGTAGAAGGGGTAGCTTGCTACCGCTGACCCTCACACACCTGTGATTGAGCTCGCTTGGCTTTCTGCTCCGATGGTGAACGGTCGTTGGTGTTCTTCATCCTCGCCGACATTTGGCAGCCATTGACACTTTTGTTTTCTCTTTTTTCTTATACTGAGTGTGTGTGTGAAGTTGACTTCTGCAGCCATGCGCACCTGCCCTGGACTCTTCGACTGCCCCTGTGGTACATTAATGTCTGCGGTCGAGGCTAATCCTCACGCCCTTTGTCCTTCTTGCAGAGGTCAACAGTGTGATAGTGTCAACAAGTGTAGGGAGTGATCCTCTTCCCAGTGGGAGAGGTTTTCGCAAAGGCAGAAGAAGTCCAAGCGGGATATTTCTCCTTCGAAGGTTGCCTCGAAGGGAGGAAAACCGAAGGCCTCTTCTTCCGTCGCCCAAAGCTCCTCCGAAGCTCCTGCTTGGTCGGTCTCTAGAAAGAGACCGACCGTCGACTAGTCGCGTAGACCAATTTATTTCTGACCAACCCCGGGTCTCGAGAGATGAGGTTGCTTCCCCTAGCGAAGGAGCACCACCTCTCCCCCCAGGTAAGGCCTTGTCACTAACCTCCGTTTTTCAGATTTGGTCCTCCTTAGGGTTCACGGGTTCGCCCACCAAGGAGGCATTGCTCGAGTTTATCCGCATGGGTGCTTCTGTCATGTAATCGTCGTTGCCGTCAGAGGTAGATCACCGGAGCTACAGTCGAAGGTGAACCCACATATTCCAGTAACTCCTCCCAGGGAACGTTCAGTCCCTCTCCCTTTATGGGGTCTGTCTGACAGTGTGTCTGTCGGCCAGCAGCCCTGGTTCAATGCCTTAACCAGAGCCGTAACCCAGGCTTTCAAGCCTGTCCTGTCTGATCGCTCAGCAGAGCGACCCATAGCTCTAGATCTAAGGCATGGAACCATAGCTTCCTCTACCCCTTTGAAGAGGAAAAGAGGAGGTTCGGACGCGGTCACTTCCCCGAGGGCGAAGCTGACTCCATGCAGACCTTCGAGGCAAGTTCCTCCTGTTCCTCAGACAAACTCTCCATCCCTTTTGGACGAAGATCTCCCGTCACCTAGGGAACCACACGAAGAGACACTCCTCCATCGCACCAATGGAGGAAATCTCTCTTCACGCCGAGAGTTCCTCGCAGTCTGAGAACAGAAGGAACATTCCACACACATCGATGTTGGAGTATTACCTCCTTCCCCGGAAGGAATCCAAAGACTCCAAATCCATGCCGAAGTCCTACACTAGGGCTAGAATGGAGCCAGCCAACCATTCAGGGAATATCCGCAGCTCTCCCCAAGAAGAGCCCTTGGGGATGGAAGGAGACTTTGCTGCAAGTCCTACAACCGGAGGAGACCAGCAGGAGTCAGAACATGCATTCTGGCAGGTTCCGACTGATGGTTCTCAACGTGTTTTCCAACCCAGAGATCCCCTCTCGAGAGGGTAAAGACACGGTCCTAGACTGTGTCTTTGGTACTCAAAATCCCTCAAAGACCAGTGCAACCCTGCCCTGGTCTCAAGGGGTGGACAGTACCAGGGACAAGATCACCCAGCAGCTCTCCGAGTTTGCCTCCTCCAACCGTTCCAGTACCACAGACAAGGTCCTCCCACCTCCTCGTGTACAGCAGAGGAGGTACTTCGAGATCCTGGAGGAGCCCAGTTCAGCTCTTCCTCTTCACCACTCGCTGGAAGAGCTAACCAGGGGAATCCCTCTTGAGAGACTCCAACCGGCAGGCCTCGTTTTCGGTAGCTGAGATCCTTACCCAGGAGAAGTTCACGAAGTATGCTATGCAAGCTACTTGGTGGCTTGATATCTGGTTAGGGACCTTAGGTATCCTGATACGATCCGAGGATTTCTCCAAGGAACGTACCAGGAAAGCTATGGAAACCTTCCTACTCTCAGGTACTCGCACGATTGAGTATCTTGCCCACCAAGTCTCGAACTTGTGGGCAAATACCATCTTGAAACGTTAAGATGCAGTAGCTGAGAGGTTCCACCAGAAGGTCCCTAGCGTCGAGATCAATAGGCTCAGACATTCCTCCATAGAGGGGTCCCATCTATTTGAGCCTAAGGATGTGGAACATGCTGCTGAGAGGTGAAAGGAGTCTCATCAAGGCACTCTACTCCATAGGGCTTTAACATCTAAGCCCTATAAATCTCCAGCACCACAGCAGTCCCGTCCAACCAAGACCACAACAACGACAAAAACTGCAGCGAAGACAACGGTGTCTTAGCCCTTTCTTGTCAAAGACAGGAAAGGCAAAAAGTCCTCCGGGGGAGGGAAAAATCCTAGAGGGAGCAGCCGAGGCTGCAAACGCTAGGATAGATAGTCCCCCTGCATTTCCACCAGTTGGGGGATGCCTACAAAGTTGCACAAACAGGTGGAAGCACCACAAGTCTTCACCAGAGTGTTTACCCTAGTGTCATCTTGGGCACACAGGATTGGCATCCGTCTCCTCCGTTATCTGGGAGACTGGCTAATCCTAGCAGACTTCAACACCAAGACAAACTTCTGAGACTTTGCCAACATCTGGGGATCATGGTAAATCTCGAGAAGTCCTCTGTGCTTCCCACTCAAAGATTGGTATACTTAGGTATGATTGTAGACACCATTCTCCACAAAGCCTTCCCATCAGACGACAGGATAGCAAGGCTGAGGAAGGTCGCAAGACCTTTTTCTCAGATAAGAAGAACTTCCAGCCCAATCGTGGCTACATCTCCTCGGTCGCCTTTCCTCGCTGGCCCGTTTAGTTCCCAATGGTCACCTCAGGATGAGATCCCTCCAGTGGCGACTGAAGTCGCGGTGAAAGCTAGCACACGACTCCCGGGACGTCCAGATCCCCATGGGACCTGCGGAACTGACAGACCTCCAGTGGTGGGTGACAGACGAGAATCTACGAAAGGGAGTGAACCTTCTCGGCCTCCCCCCGGATTTGATGCTTTTTTCAGACGCTTCAAAAAAAAAGGGTGAGGGCCCTGCCATGCTGCACCACACAACCTCAGGCCTCTGGTCAGAGTCAGAAAAGTACCTCCACATAAATCTCTTGGAGATGAAGGCCGTCTTTCTGGCCCTTCAACAGTTCCTGGCAAGTCACTCTGTGGTGATGATAAGCGACAACACTACAGTAGTGGCCTACATCAACAAACAAGGAGATACTTTTTTGCAGCAACTATCCCATCTAGCCGTAGAGATACTGAGATGGGCCGAAATCCACTCGATACGACTATCGGCACGCTTCATTCTGGGCAAAAGGAATGTGCTCGCCGACAACCTGAGCAGAGCGTCTCAGATAGTAAGTATCGAGTGGTATTTGGATCATCTAGTAGCCAACAAAGTCCTGACTTAAGCCAACAAAGTCCTGACTTTGTTGGGTTCTCCGCCTGTGGACCTCATTGCAACGGCCCTGAACTTCAGGCTCCTGCTGTACTGTTCCCCAGTCCCAGACCCCAATGCTCTCTGTCAAGATGCTTTCCAACAACTATGGGGCAACATCGACGTTTACGCCTTTCCCCCGTTCTGTCTGATGAGGATGGTACTCAAGACCAGAACATCTATCAATCTTTCAATGACCCTCATAGCTCCGCTATGGCATCACGCAGAATGGTTCTCGGACCTTCTGCAACTCCTAACGGAGCCTCCAAGAGAACTCCCTCCACATCACAATCTACTCAACCACACGCCAACATCTTCCACAAAGCCGTAGCTTCGCTACGACTTCACGCCTGGAGACTATCCAGCATCTCCTCTCTGAGAGAGGATTTTCGTAACAAGTTGCAATCAGGATGTCTGGACACCTGTGAAAGTCATCAGCAGCAGTCTACCAGGCAAAGTGGAAAGTCTTCTATGGTTGGTGTCGTGGAAGGGGTATCTCTCTACTCGATGCCACTATTTCAGCAATAGCGGAGTTCCTCGTGTATTTGCGTGAAGAAATGCATCTATCAGTCTTGGCAGTGAAAGGCTATTGCTCAGCCTTAAGCCTCACCTTCAGACTGAAGGGAATGGACATTTCTTCATCGCTAGAACTTTCTCTACTCATACGGAGTTATGAACTTACCTGCCCCCTGTCAGAAGTGAGATCACCCCCATGGAATGTGGTTCGAGTTCTCAAGGTCTCTCAAGAGACCCCTATGAACCATCACGCCAGGCAACAGATCACCACGTGAATTGGAAGACTGTGTTCCTGCTAGTTTTGTCCACGGACAAGCGACTTGGCCAACTTCATGGTCTCACATACGACATCACCCATTCAAGGGGTTGGGGAGAGGTAGCGTTCAGCTTCGTCCCTGAGTTTATTGCTAAGACTCGGAACCTGGGAGTAGCGGATCCTCGATTCGACTCCTTCCGGATTTTGAGGCTGTACCTCAAGAGAACAGCCGCAGCCCGTCCTCGTGTGCCAGCACTATTTGTCAGCACAGGAAGGACCAAAAGGAGGGTCACCAAGAACACCATCTCAGCATGGATATGCAGGGTCTTTGACCTTGCACTGAATCCAGAACCTCTTCTATCACGTGGCCCCAGAGCACATGATGTCGGGCATAGCTACGTCCCTGGCCTTCAAAAGAAACTACTCAGTGACGCAGGTTCTTCAAGCTGAGGTGTGTAAACGTCAAAACACGTTCACATCGCACTACCTGCAAGAGTGACCCACAGGAGATTCGATAAGTTTTCTATCAGTCCTGTGGTGGCTGCACAACAGCTGGTTTAAAACCTCAAGCTCCTTATTGGACAAGTAGCAGGTGGTTGAGGTCATTGTTACCCAGTTTTAGACTGCATGAATGAAAAGGTTTGAACTGGCTCTTATTCTTTTCTTCATTCTCCTCTCTCTTGGGGAAAGCAGCATCCTGGGTTCTCTGCATAGCTGACCTCAAACCACTGCAGGTAAACCATGCTCCCTTGTGGACCTAGTATTAAGATTAATACTGTTGCATCCCCATATCCTGACGAGGTGGTATTGGGAAAGTCCTAGTGCACAGTTTTTCCATCTAAAGAACTCTGAATAACTTTTTATGAAGTCACATTTCTGCATACTTTCACACACAACTTGCATAGGCCGCGACTATGCAAGGTTTTAGCGAGGCACAGAGACTCCCTATTCCTTGAGTGCTAACACACTTGGATAAGGAGCCCCCGGGTAAAGCCAAAAAGCCAGATTGGCTGGGATGTCCACCCTTCCTGAAGGGTGAGTCACCCCCTATTAAATAGCGTGGTTTGTATTCCAGTTATGGAACAAATGACAAATTCGTAGATAATTTGTATTTTTCCTAACTATATAAACCTTAGCTATTTAACCAAACTTGCCCGCCAGCCTTGCCCCATTGAAGTCCTACTTCCAAGCAAAGTGAGCTCAATCACAGGTGCGTGAGGGTGAGCGGTATCAAGCTACCCTCCCTACACCCCTGCTGGTTGGTAGTTAACCCTCGTTGAAAATTAATGGCTCTTCATTTCAGCTACGCTAAAAGTAAAACCCCTAATCAATAGCTAAGGTTTGTATAGTTAGGATAAATACAAATTATCTACGAATTTGTCATTTTTGAGCAATTACAGTAACAGCATGTGGCCTTAATATTTTCTCGCTTTGTGATAGAAGCCAAATCTAGCATTCTTAATCCATGTCTGGTTTATGAGAAACTGAACTTTGCCTCAATTCATATGTTGGACACTGAAGATGTACATTAAGAATTAAAGTAGACTTTTTATGTTACTTGGAGATGGATGTAAAGCTTGAAATCCAGAATGGCCTAGAAGCTGTCTGTTGTGACATTAAAAGACTTGGCTGCTGCTACCCAATCTTTATTCAACTTAAACTTCAGTAGATTATTCCCTGAAACAATCATGAACATAATTAGCAGACCCCAT
The DNA here is from genome assembly GCF_036898095.1 of Palaemon carinicauda. Taxonomy (NCBI): domain Eukaryota; kingdom Metazoa; phylum Arthropoda; class Malacostraca; order Decapoda; family Palaemonidae; genus Palaemon; species Palaemon carinicauda. Next base: position 171,265,230 of record NC_090731.1, on the reverse strand, counting down.
AATAATTGTAATACAAACTATGTTAGATCCTCAAAGTAAATCTAATTAAACCAAATAGATACAAATGGAATAAACAAAAGGAAATACAAAAGAAACAAGAGAATTACTTGATAAGTTGCTTAGACTGTCCCTCCATCAGGTGAGTAATCAAAGTATGAAAAGATCACCAGACAAATGGTTCAGAGTGAGGTATGAAAGAGCAAAAGGACAAAACAATATTATAACACTGTCATAACTTTGTTTTCCCCAAATTAGGTTCAATGTGAGATGAAGAACTGGGGGTTGCAGCTAGCAAGCACCCTTGTGCAGGTTCAAGGACGTGTTTTACCTCCAGAAACAATTTGTCAAGGAGAGAATAGTATCACTTTTGATCAGAAGACTTCAGACTGGTCTCGGGAAACTAGGAGTAAGTATTCTTGTATTTCCTTGTAAGGTGCCTAATTTAACCCTTTTACCCCCAGGCTATTTGGAAATTTCCAACCCTTAACCCCCAAGGGGTTATTTTTTCCCCAGCACATTTTGCAGTATATTTTTTTTAAATTGCTCTAACAGCCTTAATTTTTGTCATAGAGAGATCAGGTTTGTCTCATTCTCTTGGAAAATGTCTGAATTTTTTCAAAAAAATAATCAAAAATATGAAAAAATTCATTTTTATAGCATTTTTTTTGCAAGGACGTACCGGTACGTCCATGGGGGTAAAGGGATGGCTTTAGTGAAACGTACCAGTACGTCCTTTGGGGGTAAAAGGGGTAATATTACAGATAGAGCTGATGTTTAATTTATTAATTGATCCCAAGACTTGCTGGTTAGCACAAAAGGAACAAAAATTGACCCTTATATGAAAAAGGGAAAATGCCTACACATTGTAACCAACCCCATATCGAGGCTAATACAGTAAGTTAAGAAATTTGTTTTTCCTTTCTATTGTCTCTGTTAAATTGTATAGAAAGGTGGTAGAACTTATTTTTCATGGGTAACTTCGTAGAAGTTGAAAATTTCTCGACTTGATGTGACTTTACTAAATTTTCTAAATCAAATGCTAGTATATCTGATAAATGTTCCCTCATCCAGCACACTTTTCAAGAAACTGCTTAGGTTTGGAAAAGATTGAAAGAAAACCTAATATATCTTACTGGGTTCAAGCACTAATACTCTAAAAGATTTATTTATTTCTTCATAGATGTTTCCTCTGAATTTTCATCAGACCATCAGAAAAAGGAATTATGGCTTAGATTTAAATTTGGTTGATGAGTTCAAGTGCTAATGCTCTTAAGATTTGAATTTAATTCTTCATAGATATTTCCTCATTGATTTTTTTTAGACCATCAGGAAAAGGAATTGTGGCATGGAAATTTGGTTGGTGTATTGTGTGCAAGAATGTTCGACTTATTAGGTATTTATGTTATCATACTAATACTTCATATATAAAAAAAAAGAACCAACTGATTCTATATTTTTAGGGTTTAACTCCTACATTAAGTTGTTTGACTTGCTTATAATTATGATAGCAGTTGAGATTAATTTAATTTTGTAAAACTCCAAGTTCTAGCTAATGGATTGAGTGGACACGAGTTGCCTCGCAGGTGCAATTCCTTTCCACTGCAGTTCCAGTACTTTCCCTAATCTAGGGTAAATGGGGAGGTTAGGCATTTGGAAGTGCATCTGGCCTTGAAATACAGCGTAAACCAAATATACCAGTAGACTTTCACCAGAAGTCTAAAAATTTTAGGGTGTCTCTTTTTGGGCGACTCGCATTGGTCTCCCCTGTCCCCTGCTATGAGTGGGCAAGAGCTACTGGGCAGTGGTTGTCCCCTATTAAAGAAGCAAATCCAGTGAATTAAAAAGATGGTGGTGGCTTTTCAGAGTTGGAACATAACGTGTGGGACAATGGAAAGGGAAAATGGAGACTATGACTGATGAAGAGAAGAATATTTTTTTTCTGCGCAAGAGACTAGGTGGGGGGGGGGAATAAGGCATAAGAGCTGGGATCTGGATATAATTTACTATATAGTGGTGCAAATAAAATGAAGAGGTCGTGACAAAGCAATGGCAGTTAACCCTTTTACCCCCAAGCTATTTGGAACTTTCCAACCCTTGACCCCCAGGCGTTTTCTTTTTCAAACACATTTTACAATATTTTTTTTTTTTTAATTGCGCTAACAACCTTGATTTTTGTCATAGAGAGGTCAGGTTGGTCTCATTATTTTTGGAAATTCCTGAAGTTTCTCATAAAGTTATCAAAAATAGGCAAAAAAAAAAAATGTAAATAGCAGTTTTTTTGCAAGGACGTACCGGTACGTCCATGGGGGTAAAGGAATGAATTTTGTGAAACGTACTAGTACGTCCATTGGGGGTAAAAGGGTTAAACTGCCTTGATAGAATAAGTCAACATTGTGAAAATGGTATTTTGAGAGGAGTAGGACAGACAGTGGAGGGAAATAATGAGCAGAAGGGGTTAAGTGTCGGTGGTGACATGAATGGACATACCAAAAGGAACAAAGAGGTTATTGATAGGGTGCATGGTGGTCAGGGAGTTGAGAGAAATGACAAAGGAAAGAGTATGGACTACACATAATCATTTAAGGTGGCTGTTGTTAATGCCTAGTTTGAAAAAGAATTAGTACATTTATTGGAGCAAAATAAAGTAAAATTGACTTTAGGGGCAGAAGATAGTATCTGATAGAAGGGAGGAATTGTAATATTTTTAATGGAGAGTGGGCCAGCAGATTAAAGGGATTTTGACGAAGGAAAAATCTTTCTGGGCGAGGTACCTGTGTCGCCCAGTGAAATGCTCCTTATAGCACCATTTCCAAGGCATAAATATTGCTAAATATACCAGAGAAAAAAGATGCATGGAATGCCAGGAATAAACCCAGCTCGCTCACTCTGAGTGTCGGTATAGTAACTGGGGCGTGTAAGAACCACGACCATTGGTCCCTCACCAGTTATTCCTCTCCTTCTTCAACATCCCCCGGAACTACGAGGTGCCGATCTAGACCCGACTGCTGCCTTCTACTACGACTATCCTCCCCTCACCCTTAACCCTCCCCACACTCCCTCCTACATTCCTCCTTAGCACCAGCGAAGGTTCAGACGTGTTTTTCATAGCTCTGTGTTTTTTGTGTTTTTGAAAATGTCCGACGGTTGGAGATCCCCAGCAACAATCGATTGCTGGAAGCTGACATTAGGAAGAGAGGCAGGAATTCAATGGGAGTATTGAATTGCTAGCGTAAGTAAAAGAATGGTAAAATTACAACTGTGTGGTGATAAAGTGGGTGGAAAGGTGTTTAGAAAGTCTGGTTCCTAATTGGTCAGTCTTGTGAGATATTTAATCCGGGATAGGTTGAATAGTGCTCACGAAGAAGGGCTATTGGCTTTTGCTTCCTGTTCAATTGGGAATTCTCCATAGCTGCAGTTTTTTCTAAGCCCCACCAGGGCTCGTTCACTTGAAGGGTAAGTTAATCTAATGGCTTGAGGGTTGAATTTTACGTATAAAAGGAGTGTGTCGTTTGTTTAACAGGCAAGTGTTAGGTGAAGGATGAGAATATGCAGGAGCTAAATAAGTGTGTATACTTGGAGTAGTCAAAGCAACATTTAGGAGCAAAAGAAAAACAAAGCAACAAGAAGGGGTTGCAAAAGCCTGGATTATGCTGCTGGAGGACTAAAAAAGAAGAAGAGTGATCTCATAATCTTGTATCGAAATATAAGCATAGGAGCACATATATAGTTAAACTCAAATTGGTAACAATTATTGCCACCGTACGGAAACATTCTGAGGCGGTTAATATTTCTAGTGTTTTAAAATATAAACCACACATTTTTAGGTACCTCAGTTCAACGTCCTTACATATGTGTATGGATTGGCTCTTATACCTTTGCATTATAACAAAGGATATGTTAGAATTTCACTCAATTTTAATGTCTGTGAAGCTTTTGGGAAAAACTTTGTCAATTCTTTTAATGCATCAATTACATTGCAGACCTTGTACAGGGATAGAACCTAGAAAGGTTTTGGGTTACTTAATGTTATATCTGAGGGGTTATTAGTTTACTTGGTTTGAGTATAGTAGTAAATGCCAGCAGATAACAACTGTAACCCAGCTGGGTGGATTTACTGTGATTCGTTTCCGACGATGCCTCTGAGGAGACTTGTGAGTGCTAGAGTGGCTTAATTTTTTTTTTTACTTGTGAAACTAGTTTTAGTAATACACTAAGTATAACACTTTTATACCTAGCATTCCACTTGAGTTACTGAAGGCAGTGTTGTGAGAATTATACTTTGTGTTCTCGTTCAACTCAGTTCTTACTCGGCTCCATAACTCTAGTTCATCTTACTCCCAGTAGAGTAGAAATATTACTAGTGGTCTCCTTGATTTCTATTAATTCAATGTAATTAAAGAATGTTTAAGGTAGTTATGATTGTCATATAATTGTATTGATTCTTATCGGATATTTATGTTAATACTTTTATTTTTTGCAGTCATAGGGTTCTCAAATGAGCAGAAAATTGAAATAAAGTTTGAGTAGCCACATGAAGGAAAGAAGAGTGAAAAGTAGCAAAACTATAGTTGAAGGTACTCTGCAGAACACCTATGACAGAATGCTAAAACTGACCACCATGCAATTTTATGGAAATAAATTGTGGTAATATTTATAAAGGAATATTGCTAGCATTGTAACATTTCTTGCATTACTGTAATTTTTATATTTTATCCAATTAGGCTTGAAGTTACATTCTGCCCTGAGCTTGAAAAATTGGGCAATAGTTTTCACGTCAAGATCCAATGAAGATGCCCGAGAGCTTAGCACAACACTTCAACGTGTAGGACCACCGATGGGCATGTCGATTTCATCACCAAGAACGTACGTACAATACTTCCTCAATGTTGAAGTGGATATTTACTAGTTGGCACTAAAGTTGGTACATTACAAACCTTTGATGATTCATACTAAAAAATCACTAAGCTGATAATCTCCAATCATTAGTTTCTTTATATATGTTATAATACCCGTACTTCCTTATTTCATTAAACATATTTTGCATGGCTGAAAAGAAAAAAATGCTGTTTACAGGGCTTTTTAGTCTTAATTTTTGTACGAGTGGTCATTTTGAGGTCAGTCAATTGCCATAGTCTGGTTTTGGAAAGGGGGAAAAAAAAAACCACCTACTAGAAAGGCAAAAAGGTGAATGTTGGGCAGTATTTTAAAGGTAGGTTTATGGCTTATGTCTTTTAACAAAGAGAAAAAAAAATGTGAAAGTTGTATGATCCCATAGGTGGTTTAGTCTTTTCAGTGTAATGATTAATAGTTGAGGGGCATCATATGGACTACAGGTATGTTCTGTAATATCAGGTCTTCTTTACAATAGTGTCTTGGACAGTTTCGATATCAGTAAGTCCTCTACATACACTATTGACCTTACATGTCAACCAATTAGAGATTAAAGCATTTGAAACTTAAGTAGTTTAAACTTCCGAGGTTCCGCTGATTCCGCTACCGGAATAGGAAGGTCACAGTTGGAATTAAACTTACACCACAAAAGGGTTATGGTGTAGTTGCTATCAGACACATGCGATGACCCAGAGCTGGAAGTCTTTCACTATAGCAGACTACCTCATTGTGGCAGAAGAGGCCTTCCAAGATTTAAAGAGACTGAATGCTTGCTGGAAAAATTTGTTGGCTTTGCTGGGAACAGTCCTGATGAAACCTTCAATCAAACAATTGAGAAAATTTTTCCCTTGGTACAAGGCAAGACAACAAAAGGCTTCAAAAAAAAAAAAAAAAGTGACTTCTTTTAAGGGCCTTTACGGGCGTGAAGCAGAGGTGGCCGGTGAGTTCAGCAAAAAATTAAGGAAAATCAAGAGTAAGATAAAGAACCAACCTTGAGAATTTGGGGAGATGGTATAGATGCTGGAGAAATTGAATTGGCATACATCGTAGACCATTCAATTGCGTTTGCTTTCAAATTGGTGTTTAGAATACCTCATCCGGAATTCCTTGGACCGAAATCATTCCGGAATATATCTATAATGGCGGGTTCGCAAATCTTTCATATTCTTATGAAAACGGTAGTATTTTTTATTGATTTGATCACTTTTAAAAGTTTATAAAATGTTATGCTAAAAATATCCAATAGGGAAATTTGTTTAGTGGCTTTTACAGGTTATATTTGTGTAAAAATCTAAAGACTACATAAATGTATTTTTGTTTGCCAATGTAAAAAGGGGTATAGTCTGATTTTTATATGTAATATAGTCAGACTATATATCAGTTTAGTGAGATTAGTTTTACTATATGGACATAAGTCTGTTATGACAATGAGACAATCTCCAATAGATTTAGTAGATTTGAGAACAAAGCCCTCAGAATAATATGAGTTAAATGGCAGGACAGGATTAGAAATGAAACTTTCAGAGATTACTCGAGTGCCTATGAGGATGAGATCATGGTAAGGGGAAGGGAGAGATGGTTCGGTCATGCTCTTCGCATTCCCTTTGAATGATAGTTCACCAAATGTCCAGTTATTTGACTTCAGATATGTTTAGCCATAGGTTCTGGTTTGGTAGAAAGGGAATTTGTTTTGTTAAAAGTTGTAAATACAATGTCTGAATTAGCTAAGTTTAAGAATGAATGGTGTAGTTAGTTTGAAATATGATGAAAAATTAAATTGATAGTATGAATAAGTTTAGTTCCACTACTGATCGTGAATTAAGACTGAGTTTTGTGTTAATATTCAAAGCAGTTTTTGACATGGGTGCCCTACTATTGCTGTAGGCTACTTGGCAACATTGTCCCTCAAATGGAAATGGGGTATTCAGCAAATTATCTTCCAGGAAACTTGATTGGAATACATCTAGTTTTTAAAATAGGAACTGGAGTTCATTCAACTCTTACCAACCTCCCCACTCCAGTGGTTCTAATTGTTCTTTTCACAATACTGTACCTATAACTTTGATGATGGAGAATCCAAGATGGGAGCAGCAGAAGGGGTACCCAACCCATTGTTTACATAAGAGCCATTTCCTTCCGAAATTTTCCATCAGAAATAAAGTGTAGTTCATTGATTGATTTTATTATTTTTGTTACTGTTTAAATGAACTTATTCTAAAGTATGGATGGAGTGAAGGAAACTCTGGGTGATAGGAGAATAGATGTGAGAGAGGTAAGAGAGCGTGCTAGAAATAGGAATGAATGGCGAGCGATTGTGACGCATTTCTGGTAGGCCCGGCTGCTTCCTCCGATGCCTTGGATGACCGCGGAGGTAACAGCAGTAGGGGATTCAGCGTTATGAAGCTTCATCTGTGGTGGATAATGTGGGAGGATGGGCTGTGGCACCCTAGCAGTACCAGCCAAACTCTGCGAGTCCCTTGTCAGGCTGGGAGGAACGGAGAGAGGAGAGGTCCCCCTTTTTGTTTCATTTGTTTGATGTCAGCTACCCCCCAAAATTGGGGAAGTGCCTTGGTATATGTATGTATGTATTGTAAAGTATAGAAATACTGCATTTGATTTTATTAAACTTATTATTACTAATGCATAACTATGGATCTCTTTGTAAATGCTCAGCAAGTTGATATTGAGCAGAAGTGTACTCTTCAAGCATTAGCCTCAACCTTATACAATTCAATGTTGTATTATGTAATTTGTTTATAATATGCCATTGATATTTCAGAGTTTGTATCCGTGGTGATAGCACTCCGGAGTTTGTAGGAGTTTTGAATGATTTAGGGGACTGTCAGCTTGTGTTTGTAATTTTGCCCAATAATAGGCTGGATAGATACAGTGCCATCAAGAGGCACTTGACTATAAAGATGGGAGTCCCAAGTCAGGTAAAAATCAATTTAATTAACAAACCAATTGAAAGTTCTTAGTTGAACCTTGTACAATAGGTTGAATAGTACAGTAGTATTGTGCACTTGTTAACTGGACATTGTTTATTCATTATGTTGCAACTAAACGCTATAATGGAAGCTACAAGACTATTGAGTTACTTGGTAAACGTTAGGATCCAATACTCAAAAAATAACTTCACATAAGATTATGCTATTGTTAAAGGCATTCAGGTCACATTTTGAGTAGTCTGACGTCTTAAACTTTGTAATGTGAAGTTCTGTGTCAAAATTTTACCTGACAGTATTATATAAGTTTAAGGATTTTTAATATAGTATTATTTACTCGCATGAGGTAATTTAAGCATAACTTTTCAGTGTGTCCTTAGTCGAACTCTCTTCAAAAAGCAGCGTCTCATGTCAGTTGCAACCAAAATTGCCATACAGATGAACTGCAAATTAGGTGGTGAACCGTGGACGGTCAAAGTACCAATCAAGGTAATATATAAATTGTTTCAACTTCTTTTCTTTCTTGTGTTGGTGAGAAAAATACTTAATCATAGTTTTCATTACTTGCAAAGATTTTTTAATTGACTAACAATTATTTTTTTATTGGTTTGTAACCATGTTATTTTTTGTGTTCAGGTGGCTTCAGTATAATGCTATAAATATATAAACATAGGTATGCAACAATGATATTCTTGCAACAGAGGGTCCAAGGCCTCATTAATATTATTGCTAACTAAGCAACAACCTGAGTGGGAAAACCAGGATGTGCTAAGACCAAGGGTTTTAACAGAAAATAGCCCAGTGAGGAAAGGGAATGTTGATTGCCTAAGTGTACCCTCAAGGAAGAGAACTAACCGAGGACAGTGGTAGACTATGTTAGAGGTTACGGTACTACCAAAGACCAGAGAATAATGGTTTGATTTTGGAGTGCCTTTCTCTTAGAAGAGCTGCTTACTATAGCTAAATCTCTTAATAACCACACTAAGAAAGTAGCCTCTGAACAATTATAGTGTAGTTAACCCCATGAGTGAAGTTGTTCTGTGATCTTAATGTTGTCAGGTGTATGAGGAGAGAGGAGATTGAATAGCAAAATAAAAATGAGCCATAACCAGAGAAGTCACCAGTGTAGTACTTTTCGGCCAGTCAAAGGATCCAGTGTATTACTATTTGTTCAGTCAAAGGATCTATATTTATCTAGTAGTTCTGTTGGCATGGTGACTAGGAAATATCATTCTCAAGATGTTGAACTGTAAGGTAGATCACTACCAATGGTGATGTAACCAAACTCCATTGTTAAGGGGAAAATAACTGTACTTCATTTAACTTTTCATGTTACACTGTGGTGGATAATGTGGGAGGGTGGGCTGTGGCACCCTAGCAGTACTAGCTGAACTCTGTTGAGTCCGTTGTTAGGCTGTGAGGAACATAGAGAGTAGAGGTGCCCTTTTTTGTTTTGTTTCATTTGTTGATATCTGCTACCCCCCAAAATTGGGGGAAGTGCCTTGGTATATGTATGTATGTTACACTAAATAACACTTGAATTTTTCAGCAAGCTATGGTCATTGGTTACGACACATACCACGACAAGAGAACTCGCGGATCTTCATATGGTGGCATCGTATCGTCGTTTAATCAATCGTGGACCAGATACTATTCCCAAGTATCTCGGCACAGTAACCAAGAGGAACTGACGTCAAATTTTGCTGTTGGAGTCAAGAGTAGGTTTTGATAAAATTTTATGTTTACTTACTGTAGGAACTTTGTTCATTACCACCTTGTGTTCTAAGGGTTCATATTTTGTTTAGTATATAAGACTTTCATTTGGCTTTGCTACCCTTTTTTAATTAATGTTGAAAAGTGGGTTTGCTTTGTTATTGTTCAAGTTTTGAAAGCACCTACAGTAGGTGTAAAATGAATTACCTTTGATATATATCAAACAATGTCGTTTTCCATCATTTGTTTCTTAGTGTCCCCGGACCTTGCAGGAGTTGATTATCATCATATATAATTAATTCTATTTTGTTCCCCAGATGCATTGGCAAAATATTTGGAGTTCAATGGTACAGCCCCTCAGTATGTTTTGGTTTATAGAGATGGGGTGGGAGAAGGACAAATTGAATATGTCAAGGAACATGAGATAAATGCCATCAAGGTAAGAAGCAGCTCTCTCTCTCTCTCTCTCTCTCTCTCTCTCTCTCTCTCTCTCTCTCTCTCTCTCTCTCTCTCTCTCTCTCTCTCTCTCCCTCCCTTCCTTCCTTCCTTTCTCTCTCTCTCTCTCTCTCTCTCTCTCTCTCCCTCCCTCCCTCCCTCCCTCCCTCCCTCCCTTCCTTCCTTCCTTCCTTCCTTCCTTCCTTCCTTCCTTCCTTCCTTCCTTCCTTCCTTCCTTCCTTCCTTCCTTCCTTCCTTCCTTCCTTCCTTCCTTCCTTCCTTTAAAAGAAATCCAACCAGACGTCTTCAGTCCTTTCCAAGCTAATCAAGTAATAATTTTTCATTCCCTTCAGTGGATATTAGTATAGTATTATACTGTAGTTGTTCTAGCTTAGACTATTTAACTGGTGTTTGGAATTAAATGTATAGTATTTTTAATACAATGTACTTGAATTGTGTTTTTAAAATTTAAATTTTTCCTTTTTACAGCAATGCTTCCAGGCATGCAAGATAAACCCCAAATTTGCATTTGTCATTGTATCAAAAAGGATAACCACTCGCATAATGTCCGAGGCTAGAGGTCGCCCCGACAATCCATGTCCAGGCACAGTTGTTGATGATGTCATAACATTACCAGAGAGGTGCGTTTTCCCTTTCGTTATATATGAAATATTAGATGGCATTCATAGAATTTTGGAAAGTTAACTTGCTCCATTTTAGTTTCAAGAGAATGGAATACAAGAAATATTTGATGTTAGATATTTTGTTTTTATATCAGGAATTAGATTAGAATACCTAGTCTAGAAAGCAAAAGATATTTATATTCTTTTAAGAAAAATATAGCCTCATTTGATGATTGTTTTTCTTTACAGGTATGATTTTTTCCTTGTTTCTCAAAGTGTAAATCAAGGAACAGTCTCGCCTACTTCGTTTAATGTCATTGAAGACAGCACTGGATTGAGGCCTGACCATATGCAGCGTTTGGCTTACAAGTTGACCCACTTGTACTTCAATTGGCAGGTACTTGACATCTTCCTTATTTCTTTAACCTTTTTACCCCCAATGCTATTTGGAACTTTCCAACCCTTAACCCCCAGGCGCTTTTCTTTTTAAAGCACGTTTTTTTTTTTTTTTTTTTTTTTTTTTTTTTTTTTTTTTTTTTTTTTTTTTTTTTTGGAAGGGGTTGACAGTCTTAATTTTTGTCATGGAGAGGTCAGGTTGGTCTCATTATTTTGGAAAATGCCTGAAGTTTCTCATAAATTTATCAAAAATATGCAAAAAAAAATGCAAATGGCAGCTTTTTGCAACAACATACCGGTACGTCCAGGGGGGTTAAGGGATGAGTTTTGTGAAACGTACCAGTATGTCCAATTGGGGGTAGAAGGGTTAATATTTCTAGACCTGTAAATTAGTCTCCAATCAATGGTTTATGGCAGAAAATTTTTATATATTAACAATTCTTCTTCACCCAAAGGGTTAACTACTGCACTGTAATTGTTCAGTGGCTACTTTCCTCTTGGTAAGGGTAGAAGATACACTACCTATGGTAAGCAGCTCTTCTAGTAGGAGGACACTGCAAAATTAAACCATTGTTCTCTAGTCTGGGTAGTGCCATAGCCTCTATACCATAATCTTCCACTGTCTTGGGTTAGAATTCTCTTCCTTGAGCGTACACTTGTGTGCACTATTCTATCTAATTTCTCCTCTTGCTTTGTTTTTATAGTTTATATAGGAAATATTTATTTTAATGTTAGTGTTCTTGAAATATTTAATTTTTCCCTGTTTCCTTTCTTCACTCGGCTATTTTCCCTGTTGGAGCCCTTGGGCTTATGGTATCTTTCTTTTCCAACAAGGTTAGCAAGTAGTAATAATAATAATAATGGGACATAAGAATTCTAATTGGCCAAACTCTTAATAGATTTTGGTAAAGGAGAATGTTTCATGCTCAATAATTTTGATAGTGAAAGAAGCCAAATATTGAAAAAAATAACTTTTCTTGGGGGGGAAAAAAACATAATTTCATGGATTGGAAATGAACATAAAATATAAGCAACACTAAAAAAGTATCTGATACTCTATAAAAAGCATTTTTCCAATCTTAGACTTAGGGAATTCTACTGATTGGGATTGGTACCGGTGGAATGAAATAGAGGATACTGTTGCTAAAATTTTTAAAAGAAAAGGCGTGTTCTTAAGTGGGAATGAACTCTTAAGCTATGTTATTTAATGGGTGGTATAGTTTGAAAAGATTTGAATTCAAGTATTATCTGAGATGGAAAATTTAGCAAGATAAGACAAGAAGGTCCCTGAAGGGAATGGCTGAAAAGGTTTTGCCTAAGAGGAAAGATTTCCTCGGTTATCTCTTTGGAGCATTTTCCAAAATGAGTACTATCAGAAAAGAGAGTTAACGAGGCACCACTGTAGTGGAGAAAGAGTCTGTACAAGAGTATAGTTAGATTCGTTGATTTCAAATTGGATTAAAAGGGGGTTAATTGGATCCTGATTAGGTAATTAGTATTCCAAGGGGACAAGTAAACTCAACAAAACCAAAAAATGGGGATAAATATTTTTGCTGTAACTCAGTAACTGAAACAAGTACTCCTGGTGTGGGAGGTTTGTGATATTTGTAGTTGGAGCAAAAATTTTAATGGGCAATTATTTAATCTTTTGGATGCCTTCAGCCTCTCCGATAGATGTCCCAAATTTATTCAGCTTTGCTCTATAAGAATCTAATTTGATGCTCAAGGTCAAGATCTTATAGGTAAAATACCACTGGTAAAGATGATATGAATTATGACTTGCTGAAACCTAGAATGTGGGGGATTGCACAATTTATATGATCATGAAAGGATTCTGGAAGTTTATCAGAAAAAAATTAAAGAGTAACAAACATCATTGATTGGACCAGATATTCCTACAATATAAGTACCTGATGCTGCTTAACCAAAGCTAGAAAAGACTTTGAGGGAGAAGTAGATTCATAGTGCCAAATTTTGGCAAACAAGCCTTGTGCAAATGCATTTTAAAAGCATCGTGAACCTTTTAGGTTTTACTGATAAAAGAGGCCTGATACCATTAGGATTGAATATGGATCCAATGAGTGTTTTCAAATACGTTGCAAATTATTCTAGAAAGTAGAAGATGAATAACATGTAATTGTATATAGTAGCAGTAATTGAACTGAAACACATGGTGGAAGGACAATTTGAGGTAGGTTTTAAACCAATTTCTTCATAGCTTTTTATTAAATTTAAAATTACTGCATCACTAACTTTTCCTTTGGGACATGAATTGATATTATGACCAAAGTGTCTAATGTAGCCCTATATAACCTGCAGCCCTACTTCCATCTAAGGACTGCTATTCCCCAAAAGAGAATTTAGATGAATTGAGTGAAGTCGGGATGGAACTCATACCTTAATCTGCAAGGTCTTATATAGTACCAAATAGAAAAGCCTAAACATCATAATTACACAGGGTCTTGATTTACATGTATAACGGTGTCTCTATTTGTTCTACCTTATGTAACTTATAAAGGGATATTCTCAATTATATAAGTGTGAATGCTCCTTAACTGAAAGGATGTAAGAGAATTGAAATTGATATGGAATGAAAGAAGCAAACGCAGTTATTTAACAAAGAGGAGTAAATGGAAACCGATATTGTTAAGAAAGTCAATTTCAAGGCCCTGTGTAGTAAAATTATGGCTTTTGGTCTCTTCTCTAAGGTAATTCATTTATTTGGTGTTGAATACCAGGCTCCTCCCACCTACAATCAAGTTCGTAAACATCAGAATACAATGTTTTTCCTTGTTTGTCTTTAGATATCTGGTTTATTTTTTAAATTGTTGATAAACTCCATTTTGTATATAAATAATTGTAATCGTACATGCTTATTCTTATCTTTTGCCATTTGATACAAATTTTTTAACTCCTTTTTAGGGCACTGTTCGTGTACCAGCCCCTTGCCAGTTTGCTCACAAATTGGCTTACATGACTGGGCAAAGCATCAATGCCCCCGCACACCGCGATCTGATGGACCTTTTATGGTAAGTTAATGTTTTGTTTCAAGATTGATAATAATTTTATTTCATCACGACTTATTGGTTAAGCAATAGTCTTTATCCATAACCATTTGGCATTGAAGAGACAGGAGTACAGTATGCCGTGATCGTAAACAATCCACTGTTTGTTTTTACAGTATCAACACATTTCTGTCCCTGGATACAGATGTATATTTATTTCCCGGAATATCAAACAAAACATTCATGCGAGTTTAGTATATGTGCATAAATCACTTGAAAGCTGAGGATTTTTCTGGACTGTGAATTGAAAATTTTAAAAATTTCCTTCCATTTTTTCCCCACTTCATATCCATGTATAAATTTTGACAAGTAGAAAAACATGATCAATAATCTTACAATAATCGCTAGATTACTCTTACTGTACTTCCATTTAGGGTGTTAGTCAACTGCATGTAGGTAGGTAGTTAATGGAAATATAGATTTTTTTTATAGCTAAAAATCAAATAATTTGAATTTCCAAAATCAAAGCCAATACTGTATAGTAGTGACAATGTTCCCTAAGATGATTAAGAAGGAAGATCTGATTACCGTACAAATGGAAAGGAAACAATCATGAAGCGTGATGAAAATATGTGTATGGCAGATTTGGATTTTAGTTGTTTAACATCCATGATTTATATAATCCTGAAGGAAAAAGATATCAAATTGACGGAACAATGGTTGTTTTTTCTTGATAGTGATGAAAAGTTGTTGCTTATCTGAATTAATGTGAATCTGTTCGGTAAAATGATTACTCCATCCATATACCAAGGCACTTCCCCCAATTTGGGGGGGTAGCCGACATCAACAAAGAAACAAAACGATGTCGGCTACCCCCCAAAATTGGGGGAAGTGCCTTGGTATATGGATGGAGTAATCATTTTACCGAACAGATTCACTTTAATTCAGATAAGCAAAATGATTACTGAAAACAATAATTTTCGAAAGCAAAGGTATTGTATGGTGACCTTTTGAAAAAGGACCCAGGTATGTAAGTGAGCAGGCGTTTGTTGGAGAACTTCTATTGTAGTAGTGACATCCATAGTGTTCAGTGATATGGTGTGGTTGCAAGCTCTGATGTGAAGGCAGCAGAGGCATGTATTTCCTATTTGTACCCATACGAATACAAAACCCTCGTTCTATACATTTACGTAAGTCGTGCTAAATCTGTCTTCCACGTTAAGTACTTCAGGTTTATATAGTTAGGACAAATACTGTATTTCCAAATTTGTCTTTTGTTCTGACATGAATCCAAATCTATCTCCTATGTAAAGAACTTCAGGTTTGTCATTAAGAAAAGTGAAAATTAGTTCAAAATTTGTAATTTTAAGACTTGAGGATGGGAAGTTTTACTTACGGTTATATAATTAGAACGAACCTTTGGGAGGGGGGGAGATACCCAGTAGGATCTATATTTAAGCAGAAGAAAAGCATTTTCTAGTCGCAAGCTCATGAAAGACAGTATAACCTCAGTCATGTGCTTTTGTAAAATTAATCGTCTACTGGGGTATCGGTGAGAATCCATAAGCCCTCAAAGAGTGCAAGATGCAAAAGCAACAACTGAATGTCTTAGGTTGAACAAAAATGCGTGGTGTTCTCTCTCTACCATGGTCTTTAACTGTCCTGGATTAGATTTCTCTTGCTTGAGGGTACACTCAGGCATACTATTGTGTTATTTCCTTGCTTCACTGGGCTAGTTGCCCTGCTGGACCCTTTCGGCTTATAGCATCCTGCTTTTCCAACTAGGGTTATAGCGTAGCTAGTAATAATAATACAGGGTTAGGATCTGGTCCTCCTTGACTCCTTCAGCAAAACCTCATATTGCCAAATCCAATGCTGAAGGGCCAGATTAGATTGGAGTTCCTTACTAGGCAAATACCCAAATAACTTTTCACCCACATAAAAAGAAAAATAGAACTCTCTCAAATCTACTGTTTATGGATCCCTACTCTTTCTAGCATGAACTCATTGTGGGAACACAAGGCAATTTTCAGGGTCTGAAGCCCTGTCCCATTGTTAGTGGTTCCCATAAGCTTAACTACTTCCAATCTCTAGGTATCCTACAACCACTCGGCAATCCATGTTAACAGAATAAATTTAGGCGAGGAGAAGACCATCTCGGTTGAAGCAACCATAGGAGGTTTAACCTTTTCCCCTAACTATTATTGGATAGTATAATTCAGTAACTTTTAACAGTAGTGAAGGAAACTGAAATTAGGCTAGGAGTAAAACTCAAGGTTTAGTAAAACCGGTGATTAGGAAAGTATAATGGCATGGTTCGTTTTATCCGCATAGGTGCTCTACCTGAAAACTTTTGAATATTTATTGGATTTGAATGTAAATGTCATGGCAACTTATATTCGTTACATGGAAACTATAAATTTAGTGTGTATCTTTGTTAATAATTTTTTTCCATTTCAGGTATTTGTAAGTGGAAATTGCATATGTCATCTTTCAAGAAAAGGTTGGATACTACGATTGTGGAGTGTGTAATTTGTATGGCTGAATTTAATATCAAAAGAATCATTTGAATTTTATCTTTGTACTTGATGTTGAAGCTTTTCTTTACCAGAGCAAGAGAGTTAGGCTACTAAAATATTTCTTTTTTTTTCCAGTATAAATCCAAGGAGTATTTAATGTTTTTTTTGTAATAAACTTTGGATACTGCTGGTTGTATTGTAGAATTAAATAAGTTTATTTTTCAAAAAGTATTCATTTAAGTTTTGTTAAGTTTTTGATAAAATTTACTTTGTCAATAAACACTTATTGACAAATTTATTATGACTAGTTTTCTATGGTAGGTTAATATAATTAAAATTGGATACTTTGGTAACGTGCAGATAAGAGGAAGCTGTTGTAATCTGTCCTTCAGGTTTTCTGATAAAACAAACCCCAGTCCATATTGAGAATTATATTTATCCTAGAGAAATGAGTTGACCTGCATTCAGAGCCTCTTCCCTAAATTAATAAGCATAACCCCAAAAGAATTTGCATTTCGTCTAGTTGTAGGCAGTGATGATGTCATTCAAGAATTTTTAGTCGCATTGGAACTAATTGCCCTTAGGGGTATCATTATAATTCAGTATGGAACTTCTGTAATGTTTAAAAATTATAATTGTAGAAATGCAATCCACTGCCTTTTATAGGAAGCCTTAACAATTACCTTGAACCAGGTTTATTTTTAAGATATATGCTTTTTCATTATACACTACAACTATAAAGTAACACTGTATAATTATATTTCGTACTCTTCACAATTTTAGAAACTTCCCTGTGCATTAAATATTGGTAATCGCAAAGGCTAACTTTGACTACAAAATTTATTTCAACAGTTTTGTCTTTACTTGCCTATTAGCAACTTTCATTTAAGCTTCCTTAAATTAGTCATAGCTTATAGTGATAAATTTTATCCTTAGACAAAACTTTGTACGGTAAAATAAAAACTAAGCTCGAGCAATCTATATAATTTAACAGGTTGCTTTAGAGGTGGTATGGCATTTTCTATCGCTATAATTTAAAGGGATAAATTCATATGAATAATGGTCTTTAATAGCATAATTATTTACATGTAATCCAAAATGCAATTCACGAATAAATAAAACTTAGGTAGCAGCTGGATCATTGTGAAGAGGATGGCCAGGCTCAAATTCATGCCATCTCAAGTACCCCTCCTAGAAATATAAAAATCAATATTAACTCTTGTAGCAGTATCAAATGCTGGTTATTAACATTTTATGTAAAATATTTGTTTACAGTAGCCTACATACTAGTTAATTTATGTTTAGTGGAACTTAAGCTGTTACCTTGAATATATTATTTATAATAAATAATAAACCACATTTTAAACTGTAATTTTCCTAGCTATACAATCCATTTGGTCTTTCACCAATACAAACCATCCAAGTAGATATAATTAGTGGCGGGATAACTGGCCCACCTCCACCTGTCTGTCACCTAGACAAGCTTTATCGACTTCAAACGCTTGCTGCCTCACATTTTTGCTTTTTCTTTTTTTTTCCAGATTAAATGCCCAGACAAGTATGGCCTTGTCCAGTAACTTAATTTTACCAGTAACTTGGCCAAAAATTATCACCTTGCATCAAGATGGGACAGATATCCCTTCCCTCTACATATTGCTGCAAGACTGATGATTATCTAATCCTAACGAATAGCCACCGTACCCGTGTTCTGGAGAAATCTCGTCTTCGACATGTCAGAAGACATCCCTGGTGTTCCTGCTGCATTGAAATGGTCCCTGTACTCTTGATGCGTGGTCATTGTTGAAACCAAGACCTAGACCCTGAAGTAGCTGGTACACTTCCCTCTCTCTGCCTTGACTTCATTGATTCTTCATGTGCTTTTGCAAGGTAATATTCAGATGATGTTTACGTACCTTACAAGTCTTCTGCAGCAGTCTACCAAGATGATTACGCTATTTTCTGTTAGGAGGGGTACAAAAATGGTTAATCACCACCAGCATAGAGGGTGGAGTTACTCGCTCCTGTAAGGAAAGAGGAAGCTCCTCCAGACTAATGCAGTCTGTGAACCAAGTAATGCAGACCTCTGCTCCTCATGGAAGTTGTCGACGTGCTCGGATTTTCAGGCATGCATGCTGAGGAAGGTGAACAACATGGGTGAGAATATTCTTACTGCATGGAATTTAGTTTTCGTTCTTTTTAAGCACTTTTATTTGAAGGGCTTTGGTAATTGTTCAGGCTCTCTTCCTCCGAGGTCATGCATTAGCTTTGACCACTTTTAAAGGCTCCTAGAAAGTGAGTGTCCAGTCAGGGAAGAAACTATGACTATTCTTAGTTTCTTACCTGACTGGACTTGTTGCTTATGTGGTTGTCATTCTTAGGGAAGCAGTCAAACTCCTGACCATAACCTCTCAAACTTTGTGATCCTCAAGCTAGGGAGGGCACGTATCTACTCCCAAAAGAAGTTTCTTGAGTGGGAGCCATTAGGTCTCCGAAACAGGCTTCCCCATCGAAGACTCACCCAACTATTAAGGCAATAGCTTTGGGTTTTCCTGACCTCTTCAGTCCAGGGGCCTTCAAGGTACACCTTTCTCCCTTCCAGAGGATCTTCCCCTTGCCAGGTGCTGCTGGTGACTGCAGTTATCTAAAGCTTCAATCACTGGGTCTTGCCCTTCCAGGGGACTCCTCCAGAGCATGCTCCAAGGTAATATAAATCTTGTTGATCATTTTATCTTGAGTGGAAGCTCTTATGGTCTTTGAAATGGGCTTCCCCATAGATGACCCACCCACCTTTTTTTACCTGAAGGCTGTGGGTGTTCCTGACCTCTTCTGTCCGGGGACCTTCATGGGAGACTTGTCTCCCTTCCAGAGGATTTTCCCCTTGCCAGGTGCTGCTGGTGTTTGCTCCGGTCGTGCGAGTCTCTAGATTCATTGCTACACACCTCTGTCTTTTCTAGATGCGTCCCAAGACTTTCTCCTCCCAGCACTCTGACCCAGATTGGTTTGTCTTCCGGCCTGTTCTACCAAGGCACACGTTAACATCAAGAGCATAATCCTTTATACGCACGCTTTCAAGACCTGCGTCTCCTAGTTGCGATATCCTGGAGTATAAGTGTATTTTTGCCAATATGTGCTGTGCGGTTGGTGGACATGCTTCCAGAAACTTGTGCCTTAATGGGGGGGGGGGGGGGGGGGAACTGCCATACACCTGTCTCCCAGGCACATTACCGCAGGATAATCATCACTACAAGCATGCTTCAACATCCAAACAGTGCCCAACCCTACAGATAGGTGGAGAACTCAGAGATGGAGTGTTCATTCGTAGACACTTCCTTTCACTCCTTCATGAATGCTATGAACTTGTCGACGTTATCGTGGCTACCGTGAAAGGGTATAAATAACTTTTATATCCAGACGAGTATTCATTTCAGTCAGACTGGTCAATCAGGATCCTGCCTCCTGCACTCTCTTGGCAAAGGAGATTCTATTTGCCTCTAAGGTCTGTTTACCCTGACCCCTTTTCAGCATGGTGCACTGTTGGCCAATTGAGTCCTGAAAAGTAGGAATGCATTAGTCTGTCTCCCACCTCTCCAGGCAAGTTGAACAAGAGGAAGCACTGGCTCACTTCCCACAGAAGGAGGTAGAGGTGAAGTTGGAAAAAAGTTAGAGTTGAATGAATTACCCATCATGTAGTAACCTTTGAACCCAGTCCCTCAAATGTAGCTGCAGTGAGACCATCTGTCCGTGCCACAATGATAAGATTGGCTTTAGAAGTAAACCCCAAAACCCAATCTACCTACTTCTTTCTCGAATAAAGGTACCAGTTGAAGAGGAATAAAAAAAAAAAAAAAAAAAAAGGGATGCTGAAGTTGGCAGCCCAATCCTCCAGCTGCTGTGAATGATAGATGCCTGTCATGCTATTCAGCAACAGGGACCAGAACACTGGCTAGTGAAAGTCCACTGGAATGGATATTATCTACGCTTATCTTCAACCTCGCCTCAAGTTCTGGGCTTGGTGGCAGAGGTGAAAGCAATGCAGGAGAACAATGCACGAAATTGTTGAATTGGTTCTTCAGGCTTCTACAAGCAACTCTTCCTTGTGGAAAAGAAAAGGGTTGGGGTGGAGAATGGTAAATTATCAATTACATGTGTGGTGACCAGTTATCAACCCCTCTACTGAACAAGTTTGTTTGGATGCTGTTCAGGATAATGACAGCAGGTACAAGGCATTCTGCCTTCAGAGAGAAGACGACTTCATGCTTTCAATGGAACTGAAGTATACACATTTCCAGATACACATTCATCAGTCCTATGAAAATTACCTCTATTTCACCAATGGCGAAGTAGTGAGCTAGTTTAAATCTCTTGTCTACTGCTCTGTGGGTGTTCATGCTGGTTGGAATATAGCCCAACCCAAGGATATTTTGCCTCTTGAAGTGTGTTTAAATGGTTGATCCTGGACACCTCTTGAAGCATTGGGGCATACTGCTTTCCCTTTGTCATGATTCGTGTATCATAATCAATTGGAAAAAGTAACAGGAGCATGTTGATAGATGTGGCAGTAGCAAGCGTCTTCCATTAAACTACTGTACTAGTGTATCAATCAATGGGCTTAAGGAACGTGGTAGACCCCTTCCTGCAACGTCTTCTGGGACACTTCTTCTCGAACTCATTCCTCACAAACGTCTTTACCTGCAGTCAAAAGTATGGTAAGACCTTTCTTGGTTACTGATTAACAAAACCTCACCAGGGGTCCCACCTAACTTCCAACCTCCAAATATTATGCTACTTGCAGATTCATCCAAGAAAGGGTCAGGTACACTGGAGGAATCCAGCACCCCATGTGTATGGCACAGAAATTACCCCCAATATTGTTGATGAATGTCAGCACTACAATAGTGGCTTAAATCATGAAGCAATGGGGGCACTGCCTCGCACAACATTTGCGAGTTGGCAAGAAAGCAGGTATACATATGAGCAGTAGACAACTATAAGAGCTGTTGACAAAGTTCATTCCCAGAAAATGATTGCTCAAGCTGATCTGCTCAATCACTAGGGTTCAGATTGTTCCCTACTAACTTTGGAACCACAGGTTACCTACGTGTTCACCACATGGCTGAACAGGGATCTTCCATTGTTCTCCTCCTAAGTCTCAATCCTTGGGTGGTGTTCGAGGATGATTCCCTACACCCTTGGTACCACCACTCGTACCGCCTCTCCTCCGTTCCAATCTGAAAGTGGGAAGAACAGTTAAAGGCCTATTACACCAGGCCTCAGGTTGAGCCTGGTGAACCCCAGGTCATAAGGCCATTGGGATCCTAATATGTGAGAATATTTTGTTGAACTCTTAAGAGATAACCTCCATAGCACACTTCCAAGAAAGACCTCTTGCACTCGTGGACTCCCTCGTCCTCTTCACCAAGTGCAGTGCCTCCCAATTGCAGTGGGCAAGGCTACTACTTTGTTTCAAGCTAGTTATTCCAGCTGAGAAATATAGAATTACCTGTTGTCTATGCCTATGCGTAGCTGAGTTAGATGTGACCAAGTTCTCAAGTCTTAGAGCCCAATAAAGGTTACTGAGTTAAGTCTTTGACAAGATCCTGACTCACCATTGTCTTTCATCTACTGTACCTTGAAAATCTTGTATGCCACTAGTCATTCTGAAGGATATAAAGTCGTCTTAGCAATTTAGAGTTCAATATCAACACCCAGCTGCCAATGACACCAGCTTTTTGTCCTCCTCCATCTCTTAATATATGCCATGAGAACTAAAAAATTGAATGATTCCTTGATCCTACAAGGGTTCTACGTTGCCAAACAGACCTCAAGCCAAGCAGTTCATGTTGGTCAGGATTAAGTGCTTCTTCCCTAACCTTGACATAATTTCAAAAGGAAAGTCTGCCCTGTTGCTCTACTAAGGGCATTTAGCATCTGGTGAAAAAGTACAAAATGTAATTTTTCCTAACTTGTCCAGCAGAAGATTAAGTCCTCCATCCCCACAATAACCTCACCAAGAGGAAGATGAGTTAACAGAAGCATCCTGGATAACAGTCACATAAAACTTTTTGAGCAATTATACCGAATTGTTAAACAAGGTTGATAGGTCAGATCCTGGAAGGTAGGTGGATAAGAAAATTGGGGAGAGATGTGGGGTCCATGAGGTCCCGACCCATGCTGTTGGCATACAAAGATATATGAGATATTTCACTTCTTGCCAGATGAAACTGCTAAAATGACAAATCAAAGTTTAAAATTTTTCTGGAGAAAGGTTGGTGGTTCCTGTTGGGGCTTTGAAAAGTCAGGACCTTCCTCAAACCCAAGCCTGAGGACATGGACACCACAGAGGACTTAGCTGCATTTGCCTTAAAAAGGTCGGGCCCCTTAAAGGATACTCTTTGGCGAATCAAACCGGTCCACAGCCTAAATGTTACACTTAAGAAAATGAGATGGGGAAATAACACACCCGCATTGTTCCACACACCTTAACCACTGTCTCTGTGCCAACTTCTGTGAGAAATGGGATAAAACCACATTCCTTATCATCAATACCTAGTTACGCCAACAGTTGTCTGTCTGGTGAGCAAGGAAAGTCGATTGCTTTTCTCCAAACACCAACACAAGCCTGCAGGACTATACTTGGCCCTCAAAATTGAGAACCTTTGCAACCTCGTTGGACTGCCAAAGTCTGCTCAAGTGAAAAATCACTAGTCACTTCACTCTGCGATTCTGCCTGGAAAGACACCATGGCCATAGAGTTAGAAGCCTGTGCACTATCTTCCACAAAGAACACTTGCTAAGCCAGTGATAAAGGCAAGATCTTAATAGATTGGCATTACCTGCTGATATTTACACCTGCTGATCTGAGTATTCACGTCGTTCAAGGTCTTAGTAGAACAACCATACGATGGGAATCCAAAACTAAGTTTCATATCTTGTGTAGTAGCATAGCTCTCCACAAAAGCCATAAACCTTTAAGACATAGGTTTAAGGGTTACTCATGAATGGCAGAGACTGACCATAGGTTCATATGACCAGCGCCTAATCCCCCCCCTCTCCATTAAGCTAGGGCCAGGGAGGAACTAACTCGCAAAGATGGTGAGGTCGTAGTCAAGAGATGACCAAACTTGACAATCTCTAACCCGTTGAAGAGATCACTAGATGGACATTTCGAGTAGGCTACCAAAACTAAACTGCCGTGGTTTTCTCTAGATCTCTGAGTCTCACTGTCCCTTATAAAAGATGAATGATCATCAACCCACTCTAGGGACTGTTCCCTCTCTCTAAAACATGTGAAATCCAAGGAAGGATCTGAAAATATAATTAGGAGGCAGACAATAGACTTCCCATGTCAGGAAAGAAATGCTCTTGCCTCTACCGGTAGATCAAAAGTTAGAAGTGGTATAATGTAAACCCTTTCTTTTGATGACAGGGGGGAAGGGGTGTCTGACAACTCTGTGCTTGGAAACACGGCAAACTGGCACTACACTGCGATATGGAAGGACATTGTCAAGCCATATACCACGAGACAGATAAGAAAGTCCTCAAATGTCCAAATATGAATTGGGAATATGGACATCCACGAGACAGGGATAAGAAAGTCCTCAAATGTCCAAATATGAATTGGGAATATGGACATCCACGAGACAGGGATAAGAAAGTCCTCAAATGTCCAAATATGAATTGGGAATATGGACATTAACGTTTGACCTGGCAATGTCACCATTCAGTTCTGGGTGGATTAACAGTAGCAGTCACACCAGGCTTTAATTTGACTAAACAGAAGAGGTGTAAGTTACTGGGCGATATTTCCCTTCCAGAGGTGGAGGTAGACCAATCACCCTTCTGGAGGAGGAGGGTAGCTACTAAGGGCACCTTTTACTCTCTACACTGCTAGCACGTAACCCTGATATTAGGCTTGCTTTCCACTTGACCAATACCGAAGGTACCAGGCATCAGGCAAGCTCCAATACTCATCGCCAAAGGACAAGGACAAATCTCCCATGTCACAACTGGAATGATTAAGATGCTTATACTCCACCCACACTGTCCCCAGTGCTTCTCACTTCCAATCAGTGCAATGGCAGCTATCATATTGGGTTTAAACTTCATTAGATCAACCCCAAAGATGTAGACAGTGGGTGAGCTCCTTCACTTTCTCTCAGGAAGCAGTTGCCAAAAGTCCAAAGAAACTTCTTGCAAGAGACCTTACAAAGTGATTACTACTACTTCTAAAAAGTAGTGTCCAAAGAGAAGATTAGGAGAAAGAAGAGGGAGAAAACAATCATTTTCCCTTATTACAACCACCATTATGAAGCTTCATCTGTGGTGGATAATGTGGGAGGGTGGGCTGTGGCACCCTACCAGTACCAGCTGAACTCAGTTGAGTCCCTTGTTAGGCTGGGAGGAACGTAGAGAGTAGAGGTCCCCTTTTTTGTTTTTGTTTCATTTGTTGATGTCGGCTAACCCCCAAAAATTGGGGAAAGTGCCTTGGTATATGTATGTATGTACAACCACCAGAGAAGTCAAGATCTGAGCAACTGACAATGACGACACTCCCATGGAGGAAGCTGCCAGAGATTCCTCGGTAGCCAATAAACTGGGGAATACCGTCAAAAGCACAACACTGGGAACTCACAGTCAATGCACTTCACAGGGGTCACCACAAAGGGAACGCTGGCAAAGGTGCGTGTGCCCGCCAATAACTCACACAGAATTCCTGGACTACATAAAAACTCGACTCCTGGAGCACCTTGAGTCACAACTCATAAGGGTAAAGCTTAGACTGTTGGAGGTATCACACTGAAACAATTTGAGTAAACTCCTCCTTAAGGAAGGATAAGTAAACTCCTCCTTAAGGAAGGATAATAATGTAGAGCTAGCCAAGTTATACTGTTTGGGAGATTGGGAACAGCACTCATCATAGGGGAAAAAACTGAACAGTCATGCTCCCATAATTAGTGCACAAAAGGAGATTTACAAATTGAGTGGGAAGAACGAGCAGAGATTGTACTGCCTTTATCTGCGCAGTAGCTAGTATCTGATAAGCCCAATTTCTTTAATGCTCATTTACTGGCCTCATTCTCTTATCTAAATTTCAAGAAAGAAATTATCTTTTCGACAAACCTGGACTTTCACAACCATCTTTTAAATTGCACTTTGAGAAAGGGGGTTTGTGCTTTAGGCCACACATCTAGGATTTAAAAGACCTAAACAGAATCTTTTTTAACTGGATTTAGAAGACATTATTCTGTCAATATAATAAACACAAACAATTAATATTAATACCAATTGTCTGTTCAATTCTTATAATTTTAAATTATAACACAGTGTTACTTGTTTAGGGGCTATATCAAGGTATTACTTAGTCAGCAACAGAAAGCAAAGTGAAAATATATTGTTAAAACAAATGCTACTTAACAGACACCTGGGAGTGAAGAGGTGAAAACATTGAGTTTGGTTGTATGAAATCCAGAAGTATTATTTCTTCTATTTTCTGTTGACAATCTGGCACTTGAAAGCATAAAGCATATGAATATTGAGGAAGATTCGTTAAAATAATTCTATTTCGAAGCCTTGGGATTTAGAAAACAAAAATTTAACTTTGCTTCTTTGAACATTTTATAATTAGGAATAAACTCAAACTTTTGGTATTCATTAACAATGACTTCTAATAATCTTACCTTGTGAGTAAAGTCCTTCTTATTTTCTTGCCATCCCCTTTCTGGAGCATCCTCATAATCAAATCCACCTTCACTATCCTCAGCTTTTCCATATATTTCATTACGTTTCTTAAGGTGATCTCTGAAATAAAAAGGAAATATGTTGCCATTACAATTTTGAATGAATAACAATACTAGATACAGTATTAGTTCTTAATAAAATTAATTTTCCAAATCAGGGTTAATTGATAAATAAACTATTAATACCGTAGTTAAGCTACAACCTTAAATGGAAAAGCATGATGGTATATGCCCAAGGATTCCAACAGGAAATATAGCCCAGTGAGGAAAGGAAATAAGGAAACAATAGTGTGCCTGAGTATACCTTCAACCAAAAAAACTCTAACCCAAGATATTGGATGACCATGGTACAGAGGCTATGGCACTACCCAAGTATAGAGAACAAATAGTTTGATTAGAAGAGCTGCCTTCCATAGCTAAAGAATCTCTTCAACCCCGTCACAAGTGGAAAGTAGCCACTGAACAATTACAGTGAAATAGTTAGCCCCTAGAGTGAAGAACTTTTAGGTTATCTTAGTGCTGACCAGTATATGAGGAAAAGGGAGAATGTGTAAAGAATAAGCCAGACAATTCAGTGTGTGTGAAAAAATAAGCTGTAATCAATGGGGAGATCCAAAGTAGTACTAACTGTCCAGTCAAATGACCCAAGAACACTAGTGATAGTATTGCAACAGGTGGTGGTGCCTTGGCCAATCTACTACCCCTATTAACTATCCCTGATATACATATATATGGAGGAAAACCAGCTACTTGTTTTCTGAACATTTTTCCAAAGCCACGATGGCTTTATGAAAGAAGGTAACGAAGCCAAGAGGAAATAAATGTTTAGTTATTCAAAATAAATGTAAAGCCGTATTCATTAGTTTAAAAAATTATAAGACAAAAACAGACAGAGATGCATTTCTGTACTGTGTGGAGCTTGTCGGTAAGACGTAGTTAATAAAATGGTAGGACAAACCCATAAGAAAGGAAAGCCCAGGTTATTGTGCAATAAGGGAATAGATGAAGACCTACAACTAATAATAGTACAGGAATAGAGAGTACAAGTAGAAGAGAAGGGACAGAACTCGTTTCACATCTAAATCCTATAAAAAGGAGGGCAGACAAACGGAAGAAGACCGGCACCCTGAAAATCAAATTGAAACAAAAGCTCAACAAAGGAATGCAGCTTACTATGTTGATTAAACTTTTATATCAAAATATGCTCTACATTAGTCTATGATTATACCTTTATTTGTTAATGAAAGTTACTTCACACCATTATTTAATATACTTATTCATCCTTTGCACAAGTTTACAGAAAAAAAAGCCTTATAATAAGCAGTCTAAGAATTTCACAAAAATGTACAAAGATCTGTGCGTACACTTGTGTACAGTAGAGATATTGTTGTATATATTAAATGATAAAAAGTATAATACTGCATTTACAAATCTAAAAGTATTACAGTAGTAGTTGATATGTGATTAAATTTTTTTCAGAAATGACATGGTATGAAAATCAAGGCAGTATGCAGAAACTTAATTGATATTACAGTGCATATAACCCTATTCCTAAATAATGCCCTTAAGAACAGTGAAGTCACATAAGGCACAGGAGCAGATCTTGTTGAGCCATCCTAATGAGGGTAACAGCAACCTTGTTGGTAAATAGCGAATTGATATAGACAAAGAAATTTCAGATAAATTCGTCTTCATAGTAAGCCATGTTACTTGCTGCATGTTTCTACAATAAAAAATAGTGCTAATTGTCTGTATTTTTTGTAGCACAGCCTCTAGTCCACCCTGAAATATTTTTGTCAGTTTTTCCCTTGTAGGACTTCATCTATCCACTTCTTTTATTTCCTGGTCTTCCTACAAATCCTCATCCAGCTACTTCTGTAGATATCTACTACTTTTGTAAACAAATGTTCCTAATCCCTCTCATTGCCTGTCCAAACATCTTTAATCTTTAAGATCTACCTATTCAACATCCTCCTGACACACCTTTTTGTCAGTTACTAAATAGTAATAATATCTTCCAGAGCAACTCTGGCCATTAACCTGTATTGATATCTTCAAAATCTTAATGATATTCCTTTTCAATAGCCGCATTACTGCTGCATTGAGTAGTACAACCTTACATTTAAATCACAAGTCTTTGTTCTGTAAACTAAGGGGGGAAAGTTTTATCTCTCCATTTAACCAAAGCTTAGGTTACTCTTTTCTGCTCTTTCAATTCTTAATTCCCAATCCAGTGTGGCCCCAGGTTTCGAATGTTAACTTTCTTCTCTAAAATCTTCCCATCTATCATGGTACAATAATTAACTATTGTATCTTCCCTTCTCTATTTACTATTGTAAGACATATTGGGTATCAAAGTCTTTTATATCATGAATTTTTCATAACCCTAAGCACCTCTTGTGACACCATCTTACATTCAGTACTACAGTGCACTATATAAATTTGCGATACTTTTCCATTATACTGACAAGGTTATAAAGGACCTCTTAGCAATTGCTATAAAACCTAGCTTCCAATTCACATGAAACTCGGTCCAGTAAACTGTGCTGTGCACAATAGAAGTCTGACGATTCAATTTCCTTTGGAGTTATATATGTCCCAAAACTATAAAAAAAATATCTGAAGAATCAGGTTACTAACCCTACTCAATTTTATACCCCAAATTTATTATTATGAAAATATAGCAAAACTTATCACACAACTACCTCACCTCCAAGAATATTTCCCAAAATAAATATGTCTACCTGTTCAGCGACTGTCCATTTTGTTGGTTAACTATAAAAAATCACAAAACTGAATATGCTGTCTTTACTAACAATATTAAAACAAAATCAAAATACAGCATACAGTAGTATCTGATACATTCTACTTGAGTACATCCTACAACACTTCACCTTACTTCTATTACTACAGTTATATATTAATGTGGGATCAAGAGACGTAGAATATTAGCAATGTAGCAAATTTATTTTTGACATTGACTTTTAACCTACTTGTGATCAATGTCACTTGCACCAGTCTTAAATTCAAATGAAAGTTTCTATAACGTTACATTTCCAAGCAATAGAGTAAACATTGTGATCAAGTCTTCTCTCTATTCTGGGTTTGGAAAATTTATATAAAAGACAAACACGTGGGGGACTCTGATTGTCTATACGCTGTTTGCATTAAACATTTTATTTAGCGCATAGTAATGAACCAATAATAAAATAACTATCTAGATTCCTAGTTCCTACACTACTATTTATTTTACCTCAATTAACAAGGATTGAAATGTTATTTTCCTTAGTAAAATAAATTTTTGAATATACTTACCCGGTGATCATGTAGCTGCAGCTCTGCTGCCCGACAGAAAAAACCTACGGGCGGGATACGCCAGCGATCGCTATACAGGTGGGGGTGTACAACAACAGCGCCATCTGTCGAGTAGGTACTCGGGTACTTCTTGTCAACAAGAACCAATTTTCTCCTCGGTCCACTGGGTCTCTATGGGGAGGAAGGGAGGGTCCTTTAATTCATGATCACCGGGTAAGTATATTCAAAAATTTATTTTAATAAGGAAAATAACATTTTTCAATATTAATCTTACCCGGTGATCATGTAGCTGATTCACACCCAGGGGGGTGGGTGGAGACCAGCATACATGTTAACAATAGAAGCTAAGTATCCCGTATTTCATTTTAGCAGTTATTCAAAATAACAAACATAAAATAAATAAGTACCTGGTAAGGAAGTCGACTTGAACAATTACTCTGCCTTTTTAAGTACGTCTTCCTTACTGAGCCTAGCGATCCTCTTAGGATGCTGAGCGACTCCTAGGTGCTGAAGTATGAAGGGCTGCAACCCATACTAAAGGACCTCATCACAACCTCTAATCTCGGCGCTTCTCAAGAAAGAATTTGACCACCCGCCAAATCAACCAGGATGCGAAAGGCTTCTTAGCCTTCCGTACAACCCAAAAACAACAATAAAAAGCATTTCAAGAGAAAGATTAAAAAAGGTTATGGGATTATGGGAATGTAGTGGTTGAGCCCTCACCTACTACTGCACTCGCTGCTACGAATGGTCCCAGGGTGTAGCAGTTCTCGTAAAGAGACTGGACATCTTTAAGGTAAAATGATGCGAACACTGACTTGCTTCTCCAATAGGTTGCATCCATTACACTCTGCAGAGATCTGTTTTGTTTGAAGGCCACTGAAGTAGCGACAGCTCTAACTTCACGTGTCCTTACCTTCAGCAAAGCATGGTCTTCCTCATTCAGATGAGAATGGGCTTCTCTAATCAAAAGTCTGATGTAATAAGAGACTGCGTTCTTCGACATCGGAAAAGCAGGTTTCTTAATAGAACACCATAAAGCTTCTGATTGTCCTCGTAATGGCTTCGTACGTCTTAAATAGTACTTAAGAGCTCTTACTGGGCATAGTACTCTCTCTTGTTCGTTTCCAACCAAACTGGACAGACTTGGAATCTCGAACGATTTGGGCCAAGGACGAGAAGGAAGCTCGTTTTTAGCTAAAAAACCAAGCTGTAAGGAACATGTAGCCGTTTCAGATGTAAATCCTATGTTCCTGCTGAAGGCGTGTATCTCACTGACTCTTTTAGCTGTTGCTAAGCAAACGAGGAAAAGTCTTCAAAGTGAGATCTTTAAAAGGGGCTGATTGAAGCGGTTCGAACCTTGCTGACATCAGGAACCTTAAAACCACGTCTAAGTTCCAACCTGGTGTGGCTAACCGACGCTCCTTTGAGGTCTCAAAAGACTTAAGGAGGTCCTGTAGATCTTTGTTGGTGGAAAGATCTAAGCCTCTGTGGCGGAAGACTGATGCCAACATGCTTCTGTAACCTTTGATCGTAGGAGCTGATAGGGATCTTACATTCCTTAGGTGTAAAAGGAAGTCAGCTATCTGCGTTACAGAGGTACTGGTTGAGGATACTGAATTCGCCTTGCACCAGCTTCGGAAGACTTCTCATTTTGACTGGTAGACCTTGAGAGTGGATGTCCTCCTTGCTCTGGCAATCGCTCTGGCTGCCTCCTTTGAAAAGCCTCTAGCTCTTGAGAGTCTTTCGATAGTCTGAAGGCAGTCAGACGAAGAGCGTGGAGGCTTGGGTGTACCTTCTTTACGTGCGGCTGACGCAGAAGGTCCACTCTTAGAGGAAGAGTCCTGGGAACGTCTACTAGCCATTGCAGTACCTCGGTGAACCATTCTCTCGCGGGCCAGAGGGGAGCAACCAACGTCAACCTTGTCCCTTCGTGAGAGGCGAACTTCTGCAGTACCTTGTTGACAATCTTGAACGGGGGGAACGCATAAAGGTCTAGATGGGACCAATCCAGAAGAAAGGCATCTACGTAAACTGCTGCTGGGTCCGGAATCGGTGAGCAATAATTTGGGAGCCTCTTGGTCATCGAGGTAGCGAACAGATCTATGGTGGGCTGACCCCACAGGGCCCATAGTCTGTTGCAAACATTCTTGTGAAGGGTCCATTCTGTAGGGATGATCTGACCCTTCCGGCTGAAGCGGTCTGCCATGACGTTCATGTCGCCTTGAATGAACCTCGTTACAAGCGATATCTTTCGATCTCTTGACCAGGTGAGGAGGTCCCTTGCGATCTCGAACAACGTCCTCGAATGAGTCCCTCCTTGCTTGGAGATGTACGCCAAGGCTGTAGTGTTGTCGGAGTTCACCTCCACCACCTTGCCTAGAAGGAGGGACTTGAAGCTTCTCAAGGCCAGATGAACTGCCAGTAGCTCCTTGCAGTTGATGTGAAGTGCTCTTTGATCCGGATTCCACGTGCCCGAGCATTCCCGACCGTCCAGTGTCGCACCCCAGCCCGTGTCCGATGCGTCCGAGAAGAGAAGGTGGTCGGGGGTCTGAACAGCCAGTGGTAGACCTTCCTTGAGAAGAATGTTGTTCTTCCACCAAGTCAGTGCAGACTTCATCTCTTCGGATATAGGAACTGAGACCGCTTCTAGCGTCATGTCCTTTCTCCAGTGAGCAGCTAGGTGATACTGAAGGGGTCGGAGGTGGAGTCTCCCTAACGCGATGAACTGGTCCAGCGATGAAAGCGTCCCTATTAGACTCATCCACTGTCTGACTGAACATCGGTTCCTTTTCAGCATGCTCTGGATGCATTCTTGGGCTTGACTGATTCTGGGGGCCGACGGAAAAGCCCGAAAAGCTTGACTCTGAATCTCCATACCTAGATAGACTATAGTTTGGGATGGGACGAGTTGGGACTTTTCTATATTGACCAGGAGACCCAATTCCTTGGTCAGATCCATAGTCCATTTGAGATTTTCCAGACAGCGACGACTTGACGCAGCTCTTAAAAGCCAGTCGTCCAAATAGAGGGAGGCTCTGATGTCTGCTAAATGCAGGAATTTGGCAATATTCCTCATCAGCTTGGTAAACACTAGAGGTGCCGTGCTTAAGCCAAAGCACAGGGCTTGGAACTGGTAAACCACCTTCCCAAAGACGAACCTTAGGAAAGGTTGGGAATCTGGGTGGATGGGGACGTGAAAGT
The DNA here is from genome assembly GCF_036898095.1 of Palaemon carinicauda. Taxonomy (NCBI): domain Eukaryota; kingdom Metazoa; phylum Arthropoda; class Malacostraca; order Decapoda; family Palaemonidae; genus Palaemon; species Palaemon carinicauda. Next base: position 171,232,448 of record NC_090731.1, on the reverse strand, counting down.
ACGCGTCCTTCAGGTCTAACGAGACCATCCAGTCTTCCTTCCTGACCGATGCTAGCACCGACTTCGTCGTCTCCATGGTGAACGTCTGCTTGGTGACAAAGACATTTAGAGCACTGACGTCCAGCACCGGTCTCCACCCTCCTGTCTTCTTCGCTACTAAGAAGAGACGGTTGTAGAAGCCCGGGGATTGATGGTCCCGGACTATGACTACCGCTCCCTTTTGTAGCAAGAGAGACACCTCTTGCTGTAAAGCTAGCCTCTTGTCCTCCTCTCTGTACCTGGGAGAGAGGTCGATGGGAGTTGTTGCTAGAGGGGGCTTGCGCAAGAATGGAATCCTGTACCCCTCTCTGAGTAACTTCACACTGTGCGTCTGCACCCCTGTTCTCCCAGGCCTGCCAGTAGTTCTTGAGCCTGGCTCCCACTGCTGTCTGGAGAAGATGGCAGTCAGACTCTGCCTTTTGAGGACTTGGAACCCTTCTTCTTTTTGCCACGTTGACTATCGGCACGGGTACCTCCTCTGCTGGAGGTTCTGCCACGAAAGGGCGGAATGAACCTAGACGCTGGTGTGTCCATCCTAGGTCTAGGCACGGAAGGTAAAGCTGTGACTTTACGTGCGGATGACGCCACCAGGTCATGGGTGTCTTTCTGGATCAACGAGGCGGCAATCCCCTTGATCAGCTCTTCAGGAAAGAGACACTTGGATAGCGGAGCAAACATCAACTCTGACTTCTGACATGGTGTGATCCCCGCCGACAAGAAGGAGCAAAGGTGATCTCGCTTCTTAAGAACTCCAGACACGAAAGAAGCCGCAAGCTCGCCAGATCCATCCCGAATGGCTTTGTCCATGCATGACATGATGAGCATGGCAGAGTCCTTATCCGAAGGGGAGGTCTTTCTGCTCAACGCTCCCAAACACCAGTCCAGGAAGTTGAAGATCTCAAACGCACGGAAAACTCCCTTTAAAAGATGGTCCATGTCCGAAAAGGTCCAGCAAATCTTGGAGCGTCTCATAGCCAGTCTGCGGCGAGAGTCTACCAGACTTGAGAAGTCGCCCTGGGCAGAGGCAGGAACTCCCAAGCCGAGATCTTCTCCCGTGGCATACCAGACGCTAGATTTGGAAGCAAGCTTGGTGGAGGGAAAGATGAAGGACGTCTTCCCAAGTTGCTTCTTGGCCTGCAACCACTCTCCCAGTACCCTTAAAGCTCTCTTGGATGAGCGCGCGAGTACGAGCTTCGTAAAGGCAGGAGCTGCTGACTGCATGCCTAAAGCGAACTCAGAGGGAGGTGAGCGTGGGGCTGCAGACACAAACTGGTCCGGATACAACTCCCTAAACAGAGCAAGGACTTTCCTAAAGTCTAAGGAGGGAGGCGTAGTCTTGGGTTCATCTATGTCGGAGTGTTGATCGTCCAAATGAGCAGCTTCGTCGTCATCAGAGATTCCTTCATCCGAATGCTGAGGAGGAAGCGGCAAAGGAGGAGAAGAAAGCTGAACGGCTGAATCCGGCAGCACGGGTGCATGCGTAGCTGCACTGGATCCAACATCATGCCGCTGCTGGTCAGTCTGAGAGCTGGCAACAACAAAAGCGGAGTGGTGGTGCGTGGTGGGGACTGCCGTGGGTTGCGGAGACTGCCGCATTGCGTCAAAACACGGCAGCTTGACAGCACCTTCCCACTGCTGATGCGGTAGCTCACGCATGTCAACGGAGGGTGCCGCATGTCGGCTAACGTCAACATGCGTCTGGCAGGGTCGACTGCGCATCGGTGGTGGAGCTCTCACAGCCGGAGTGTGGGAGCAGGGAGCCGCAGTGTCAGCTGAGCGCACAACCGTGGCAGGTTGTGGGTTAACGGGTGCAGCTTCAACCTTCTCAGCACGATACTCCTGCATGAAGGAAGCTAGCTGAGTCTGCATAGACTGCAGCAAAGACCACTTAGGGTCTACAGCGGTTGGTGCAGCAACAGACGGAGTGATTGCCTGCTGCGGAACCACTCTACCTCTCTTGGGAGGTGTGCAGTCTTCGGAAGACTGCGGCGAGTCCGAACTGACCCAGTGGCTACACCTGGGCCGTTGGACTCGCTCGGAAGGGACCTTGCGCTTGAGAGGTCGTGAGACCTTGGTCCAGCGTTTCTGACGAGAAACTTCTTCCGCAGACGAGGAATGAATGGGCTCACTCGTCTGTTTGTGGGTGGGACGATCTCTGCAAGATACGTCCGCAACCACTGAGGGTACATCTGTACGCTGATCAAGGCCTGTCGAACCCTTTGGTCCTTCGACATTGCTTCTCCCCTGGGCTTGGGAGCTTGCAAGAGGTCCCGGACTGGGAGGACGACTGGCACGAACAGATGCACCCTCATGCGTAACACTGACACTTTTCACAGCACTTGCACTCACTACATTTCCCACTGCACTTTTCTCCTTCAACTCTTTGACGTCGGCTAAGAGTTGATTGCGGTCATTCGCTAATGACTCAACTCGGTCACCAAGAGCCTGAATGGCACGCATCATGTCCGCCATCGAGGGTTGCTGAGAGCTAGTAGAAGGGTCGGGTGTAACCACTACAGGGGAAGGAATAGGTTGAGGGGCATGGGGAGAGGAAAAATCAAAAGAGCGAGAAGAACTCCTGATCCTATCCTTCTCTAGCCTACGTGCATTCTTAAGGAATTCTTGAAAATCGAATTCCGAAAGCCCAGCGCATTCCTCACATCGATCTTCCAATTGACAGGCTTTACCCCTACAATTGGAACAAACGGTGTGAGGATCGATAGAGGCCTTCGGAAGACGCCTAGAACAGTCCCTAGCGCTACACTGCCTGTACTTGGGGACTTGAGTAGGGTCAGACATCTTGAATTAGTCAAAGGGGGAAATCCAAAATCTATCTAAGTTCCAAAATCTAATCAATAAAGCTTGATAAGGTATTGATGATAACTCCTGTACAGCGAAAGCTAATAACTAGAGAGAATACATCACCAAATAGCGTGAAAATCAACTCCAGAAACAACAGCGTATCAAGTAGGTCTTGCCGGTGGCACGACAGAGAGAAAATTGGTTCTTGTTGACAAGAAGTACCTGAGTACCTACTCGACAGATGGCGCTGTTGTTGTACACCCCCACCTGTATAGCGATCGCTGGCGTATCCCGCCCGTAGGTTTTTTCTGTCGGGCAGCAGAGCTGCAGCTACATGATCACCGGGTAAGATTAATATTGAAAAATAAGGGTTAAATAAGAGATCATAAGTTGAAATAATCACCCTTACCGGGTATCTGTGTTTCTTTAGTGTTAGGCACTACCCTTTTCCATTAATCTTTTTTAATTTCCATTAGTCCCGAGTTTTTAAAAAGTATTAAAATGTTTTTAAGGTCTCAAGCAAAAAGTTATACTACCCTAAAAAGTCATCACTATACATCCAAAACTACCGTATTAAGAAATGAAAATTTGGGAGAAATCCAAATAGCAAAACCATTACTTCTATCTCAAGCAGTAAAACAAAATCTGGTTAGAATATATTTTCTTGAGAAACATGAAAGGAACATACCTGTACACACTAACAAAGCACTTCTTGCCAGAGATTGGATCTGTAATATCACCGTAGGGATACACTATCTTCATGACAGAATGTGTAATTTCTTTACTCTTCTGTTCTTGAAGCTCTCTGAAAAAAAGGAAAACTCATTAAACCATCTTTGTACCATAAAAATCTTGGTAAAACTAAAACAGAACAACATGAAATTTATCATTGCACCAAACTTTGAGTCCATTAGGCAATAATGCTTATGATGTGTACACAATTAAGGCCCCAGATCTCTCATCTTGCCAAAGCCTCCACTTCTCTTCACAAACACTACACTACCACCATCTCAGGAGCTGCTTCCAGAGATAGATATATTTACAGATATAAATAAATATTTGTGTGTTTGTGTATGTGTGTATACTGTATAGATACACATCAATTTTCTGGCACACTTGATTCCAAAGCCTTATGGGATTAGTGACTGTCAGACAGAGAAGTCACCTGTTACTAGCTAGTTATACACCTCATTATACTTCTGATAAGCTAATTCTTTACGACATACTTCCTTTATTGCTCAAGAATGATGAACTGATAGAAATGTAAAAACATAAATATAAATTAAATGACTAATTCAAAATTTGAATTGTAAAATATAAAATTATTTCTATTACAGTATTATTGTTGATATTACTAGCGGTTGTTTTTGTACTATATTGTATAGTTTTAAACCATTCAATACATGTATGTTTGTGAACTCGGAACAAAAACAGTATTATTACAATACTTGACAGTACAGTACAGTATATTTGAAATGACAAGGTATAATTTATTTTATCTGAAGGGTTTGGTTGCCCTGTTATCTGTGGTGGAATGCAAAAACAAACCCCAGACCCTTGAATCTTTCTTACCGTCAAATACTCTCCAATTAAAAAATTTCCACTCAATTTATCTCAGCAACTGGACTTGCACAGGAAGGATATTTAAAACAAACTACTATTTTCCATCCATTTCTGAGTGGGGCTATCTTAATGGGGTGAAAGTGTTTGCGTATCACCATGATCAGCAAAGCTATACTAGTCAGGGACACCATTCCTGAGAGCAATATGACTGAAAGCTCTCCACCATCATCAATCCACATTGGCCAGAGCTGTAAAAATAGCCAAACCTCAGACATGTATAAGGACATATTTGAGACATTTGTCCAGCCGTGGTCTAGAAAAGGTTGCATTTGTTGTTGTTGTTATTCTCCATAAACCTATATTTCTTAAAACTAAAATATTTAAACAACAAAACCACAACCAGACATAGAGAAAATACTTAAACCAGACATAAAAATGACAAATTTGTAGGTAATTTGTATTTTTCCTAACTATACAAACCTTAGCTATTTAATACTGTATGGGTAATTACTTTCGGCGTAACTGAAATGACGAGCCATTAGAATTTTAATGAGGATTTACTACCCCACCGCTAGTTAGCGGGGGGTTAGGAAGGGTAGCTTGCTAACCGCCCCCGCCCACCCCCCCTCACACACCTGTGCTGAGCTCACTTTGCTTAAGAGGTAGGACTTCACGGGGGATAGGGCTGGCAGGCAAGTTTGATTAAATAGCTAAGGTTTGTATAGTTAGGAAAAATACAAATTACCTACGAATTTGTCATTTGTTCTGTAACTGAAATACAAACCACGCTATTAATATATGGGTGACTCAACCCTTAGGAAGGGTGGTAAGTCCCGGCCAGTACTGGCTTTTGGCTTTGCCCGGGGACTCAATATCTGAGTGTGTCAGCACTCGATAATAGGGAGTCCCTGCACCTCGCTAGCACCTTGCTATGCAAGGGCTGCGGCCTACGTAAGCTGTGTGTGAAGGTTGAAGAGTGACTCGTCCTAGGAAGTTGACCTGAAGTCCTTTAGATGGAAACTTTAGGCTAGGACTCTCCCAATACAACCTCGTCAGGGTATGGGGACGTGACAGTATTAACTTAATACTAGGAACACAAGGAAACATGGTTTACCTACAGTGGTTTGAGGTCAGCTGTGCAAAGAACCCAGGATGCTGCTTTTCCCAAGAGTGGGGAGGATGAAGAAAAGAATAAGGGTCAGGCATACCTTTTCATTCATGCAGACTAAGACCGGGTAACAATGCCCTCAACCCTCTGCTACTTGTCCATTAAGGAGCCTGAGGTTTAAAACAGCTGTTGTGCAGCCGCCACAGGACCGATAGAGAACGTATCGAGTCTCCTGTGGGTCACGTCTTGCAGGTAGTGGGCTGTGAAGGTCGTCTGACGCTTCCACACCCCTGCTTGTAGAACCTGCGTCACTGAGAAGTTCTTTTTGAAGCCTACGCCCCTGACATCATGTGCTCTGAGGCGACGTGACGAAGGAGGGTCAGGATTCAGGGATAGGTGTATTACCTTACGAATCCATGCCGAGATGGTATTCTTGGTAACCCTCCTCTTCGTCTTCCCAGTGCTCACAAACAATGCCTGCACTTGGGGACGAATTGCTGCTGTTCTTTTAAGATACAGCCTCAGACTCATTACTGGGCAGAGTACGAGATGGTCTGGGTCATCTGTTACAGAACGAAGACTCGAAACCTGGAAAGAGTCAAACCGTGGGTCCGGCACTCCCGGATTCTGGGTCTTAGCAACAAACTCAGGGACGAATCTGAACGTTACCTCCCCCCATCCCCTTGAATGGGCGATGTCATACGAGAGACCATGGAGTTCACTGACTCGCTTGACCGAGGCCAAAGCTAGTAGGAATACCGTCTTCCAAGTCAGGTGGTGATCTGAAGCCTGGCGTAATAGTTCGTAGGGAGGTCTCTTAAGAGACCTGAAAACTCGAACCACGTTCCATGGAGGAGGTTTCACTTCCGACTGAGGGCAGGTAAGTTCATAACTTCGTATGAGTAGGGAAAGTTCCAGCGAAGAAGAAATGTCCACTCCTTTGAGCCTGAAGGCTAGACTTGAGGCTGAGCGATAGCCTTTCACTGCCGAGACTGAAAGGCGCATTTCTTCTCGCAAATACACGAAGAACTCCGCTATTGCTGGAATAGTGGTATCGAGTGGAGAGATACCCCTTCCATGACACCAACCACAGAAAACTCTCCACTTTGCCTGGTAGACCCCTGCGGATGACCTTCGCAGGTATCCAGACATCCTCTTCGCAACTTGTTGCGAAAAACCTCTCTCTGCGAGGAGATGCTGGATAGTCTCCAGGCGTGAAGTCGAAGCGAAGCTACGGCTTTATGAAAGATGTTGGCGTGTGGTTGTTTGAATAGCTCGTGTCGTGGAGGGAGTTCTCTCGGAAGTTCCGTTAGGAGTTGCAGAAGGTCCGGAAACCATTCCGCATGATGCCATAGCAGAATTATTAGGGTCATCGAGAGACTGACCGATATTCTGGTCTTGTTGAGTACCCTCCTCATCAGACAGAACGGGGGAAAGGCGTAAACGTCGATGTTGTCCCACCGTTGTTGAAAGGCATCTTGCCAAAGTGCCCTGGGATCCGGGACTAGGGAGCAGTACAGCGGAAGCTTGAAGTTCAACGCTGTAGCGAACAGATCCACAGTGGGAGAACCCCACAAAGTCAGGACTTTGTTGGCTACTAGATGATCCAAAGACCACTCGGTACAGGACTTTGTTGGCTACTAGATGATCCAAAGACCACTCGGTACTCGCTATCTGAGACGCTCTGCTCAGACTGTCGGCGAGCACATTCCTCTTGCCTGGAATGAAGCGAGCCGATAGTGGAATAGAGTGGACTTCGGTCCATCTCAGTATCTCTACTGCAAGATGGGATAGCTGCTCTGAAAAGGTACCTCCCTGCTTGTTGATGTAAGCCACTACTGTGGTGTTGTCGCTCATCACCACCACAGAGTGACCCGCCAGGTATTGTTGGAACTGTTGAAGAGCCAGGAATACGGCCTTCATTTCTAGCAGATTTATATGGAGGCACTTTTCTGATTCTGATCACAGGCCTGTGGTCGTGTGGTGCAGAACGTGGGCCCCCTACCCTTTCTTTGAAGCGTCCGAAAACAGCATCAAATCTGGGGGGAGGACAAGAAGATCCACTCCCTTTCGTAGGTTCTCGTCTGTCACCCACCACTGAAGGTCCGTCTGTTCCGCAGGACCCATCGGGATCATGACGTCCGGGGAATCGTGTCCTTGATTCCACCGGGACTTGAGTCGCCAATGTAGAGATCTCATTCTGAGGCGACCGTTGGGAACTAGACGGGCCAGGGATGAGAGGTGGCCGAGGAGACGTAACCACGATTGGGCTGGGAGTTCCTCTCGTCTGAGGAAAGGACTCGCGACCCTCCTCAGCCTTGCTATCCTGTAGTCTGATGGGAAGGCTTTGTGGAGATTGGTGTCTATTATCATGCCTAGATATACCAGTCTCTGAGTAGGTAGCAGAGAAGACTTCTCGAGATTTACCAAGATCCCCAGATCTTAGCAAAGTCTCAGAAGTTCGTCTCGGTGTCGAAGAAGGGCAGACTCCGAGTCTGCTAGGATCAGCCAGTCGTCCAGATAACGGAGGAGACGGATGCTGATCCTGTGTGCCCACGATGATATCAGGGTGAACACTCTGGTGAAAACCTGAGGTGCTGTGGAGAGACCGAAGCACAGCACCTTGAACTGGTAGATCTTGTTGTCTAGGCAGGATCTTAAGTACTTCCTTGAAGACGGATGGACTGGGATCTGGAAGTGTGCATCCTTCAGATCCAGTGTACACATGAAGTCTTGAGGTCCCACTGCAAGTCTGACCGTGTCTGCCGTCTCCATGCTGAACGGGGTCTGCTTGACAAACCTGTTCAGAGCTGAGAAGTCGATGACTGGTCTCCAGCCTCCAGACGCCTTCTTTACAAGAAAGAGTCGACTGAAGCAGCTTGGGGACCCGTCGACGACCTCTTGGAGAGCGCCCTTCTTCAACATGGTCTCGACTTCTGCCCGAAGGGCTTGCCCCTTGGCAATCCCATAGCAAGGGAGCTCAACGACACTGGATCCGCTGTCAGGGGAGGTAGAGATGTTATGAACGGGACGCGATATCCTTGACTGATTACGGAAATCGTCCAGGAATCGGGCCCGAGTTCCTACCACCTGCTTGCGCAACTTTGCAGGCATCTCCCTACTTGTGGACATGCAGGGGGACTGCCAATCCTAGCGTTTGCGGCCTCGGCCACTCCCCCTAGGATTTTTCCCTCCCCTGGAGGACTTTTTGCCTTTCTTGTCTTTGATATGAAAGGGCTTTGACACCGTTGTCTTCGCTGCCGTTACCTGTTTCGTCGTCTTGGTAGGACGTGGTTGCTGGGTTGCTGGAGGTTTATAGGGCTTAGATGTTAAAGCCCTCTGCAGGAGTGTGTCTCGGTGTTGGGGACTTTCTGGTGGAACCTCTCGACACTTCAAGATGGTGTTAGCCCACAAATTCGAGACTTTGTGGGCTAGAAACTTGATGGTACGAGTGCCTGAGAGTAGAAATGTCTCCATGGCCTTCCAGGTACTTTCCTTGGACAGGTCCTCGGATCGTAGCAGGATGCCTTGAGACCCTAGCCAGATGTCCAGCCACAAAATTGCCTGCATGGCACAATTCGCTACCTTCTCCTGGCTGAGGATCTCCGTAGCCGAGAAAGCCACCTGCCGGGTGGAGAGTCTCTCGAGAGGGACTCCCTTGGTAAGCTCTTCCAAAGATGGTGCAAAGGAAGAGCTAGACAAGTCTCATCCATGATCTCGAAGTACCTCCTCTGATGGACACGAGGAGGCGGGAGGAGTTTGTTCCCGGCGCTGGACCGGCTGGAGGAGGCAAGCTCGGAGAGCTGGCCCTCGACCTTATCTCTGGCACTCTTAACCCCTTGGGACCAAGGCAGAGCCGCACTGGCCTTAGCGGGTTTCTGAGTACCAAAGACTCGGTCCAGGACCGTGTCCTTGCCCTCACGAGGAGAAATCTCTGGATCCGAGAACCCGTTGAGATACCTCATGAGGGTCAGAACTTGCCAGAAAGCGTGTTCTGACTCCTGAAGCTCCCCTCCTGAAGGGCTGGCAGCGAAGTCTCCTGTCCCCGAAGGCTCTTCTCGGGGGGACTCGTGGACGTTCTCCGAGGGCTTGGTTGGCTCTGGTTTAATCCTCGAGGACGACTTCGGAACTGTCTTGGTGGGAGGCTTTTCTCCACCCCTACCCGAGAGGACTTCTCTGCGCGAGGTGGGGTTTCCCTCATTGGTGCGATGGGGGAACGCCTCACCTCACGGGACTCCCGAGGACGGGAAATCCTCGTCCGAAGGGGAGGGAGAGAAAGTCTGGGGGGGGAGGGAGCCTTCCTCAAAGACTTCCGAGGAGTCAACTTCGCCCTTGGAGAAGTTACCACTTCCACTCCTCCTCTCTTCCTCTTCAGGGGAGTCGAGACTGCCACTGCTTTGTGTCCCAGTTCAGAGAGAACAGGCTTGAAAGCCTGTACGACCACTCTGACGAGGGACCCAAACCAGGGCTGTCGACCGACAGCTGCGCTGTAAGAAACTCCCTCTGGAGGGAAGGGGATCGTTCAATCCCTAGGAGGAGTTACCAAAGCAGGGTCGGCCTGAGAAGAAGAAAGCAAGTTCCTGGACCTGTCTGGAGAAATCCCTCCCTCCGGCGAGCGCGCTGTTCTGCGCTTGCGGGGGGGGGGGGGGGGGGGGGGGGGGCGCGATGACGGTGACCTAGCTGTGCGTCGTCCAACAGCCTCGTGTGGGAACGCGATCGCGCTGGTGGTCGCGCTGGTGGTCGCACTGGAGGTAGCGCTGGCGCGATGGAATTCCGCCTAAATCACGCTTGGGCGATTGCTCGCGCGTATGCGATAGCACGTGGATGAGCGATGGCGCGCGTGGGCAATCGATGGCACGCAGGTGAGGGCGCACGTGGGCGAACGATGGCGTGCGTCGGCGAACGATGGCGTGCGTCGGCGAACGATGGCGTGCGTCGGCGAACGATGGCGTGCGTCGGCGAACGATGGCATGCGTCGGCGAACGATGGCGTGCGTCGGCGAACGATGGCGTGCGTCGGCGAACGATGGCGCGCAGGGACGCGTTCTGAAGATAGCGGCGAGCGTGCAGCAGGCTGAATAAGCACTCGCACGCGTGAAGGCGATTGTTCGCGCGCGCGCGCGGGCGCACAGGATCATGTTGAGCCCGTAAGGGCGAACACGTTGGGCGCGCGCGCAGGGGAAATATCCCTTGCGCGCATGAGGGAGCACATCTTGAACTGCAACAGGTGGGCGTGCAGGGCGCGCGATGGAGACGATGCTGGAGAGCGCCGACTCGCAGGGGAAGAGCTCATCTTCCCCTTTGCGCCCAGATCCGAAGATCGTGGGCGCGCAGGAGAACGTTGGCACACAGGCGAGAGCTGGCGCGTCGGAGAATGCTGGCGCGTAGGCGAGCGCTGCCGCGCAGGCAATCATGGGCGCGCATCAGGAAGAGGGCGCGCAGTGGCGCGCTGGCGCACAGGTGAGCGCTGACGAGCAGGTGAGCGCTGGCGCGCAGGAGAGCGCTGGCGCACTCTAACCGGAACTGGAGTGCACTTGCGCGCAGTAGGAGATTGATGGCGCACAGGGGATACCTGGCGCGTAAGGGACTTAGTCTCTAGGAGAGAAAGTCCCTTGTGCCCCGAGGGGACCGATGTCCGCTTGAAAACGGGATGCGTGGGCGCCCACAGCGCATCAGCGGCCAGTAACGGCGATGGCAGGTCAGGCGGGAGGAAGGTCGGTGCGTCCTTTGCAAGGACGACCTTCCACCGAAGGAGATCGCGAACGATCTGCAGAGAGGTCCAGGGATGTAGCTGGCAGGGTCGGTGATCGACAAAGAGGTTCCTCTGCGGCGGACTGCGGGGATGACAAGACGAAGAGGCGCCTCTTTACGCCCTTGTGGGGCGAGGGAAGGCCTCTATGGCGAAGAGGAAGGCGAGCTTTGCGCCTTATATGCCCTCTGGGGGCAGTAGGATCAGCAAGCTGACCAGCAGTCCTCCGAAGAAGAGTCTCTGTCAGTGAACTCCTCCGAGGGGGAGAATCACCAGCAGGAGAGACCGTTGGACTTAGTTCCTCCCTCGAAGGATATTCGGAGGTGGGAACTAAGCCTTCAGCTATATCAGGAGCAGAGGTTTGACTTAACTCGTCAAAAGCCTCTGCCACAACAACGTCGACGATAGACAGAGGATTGACCTCTGTTAAGTCGGCTACTGTTTCACAGCTGCTCCTAACTTGATCATGTCAAACAGGGCTTCCTTGGAGGGCGAACCCTGAAGCCCCAAGGAAGCCCAAAGCTGTAACAAATCATGGTTAGAAACATTAACATTGACATCAGAATAAATATCCTCCCCCAGGGGAGGAGGAGGAGCTGCCTCACTATGGGAGGCAACTCCCTCTCCCAAACCCCAAGATCGGTCAACAGAACTGCGGCCTACGCTACTACTCGACAGTTTGTCAGAAGAAACCGATCGAGTGGGAGCTTCGGAAGAGGTTTGGGGCACGGAAGAAGCAGCCTTGGGTTTTTCCCCCTTCAAAGAACTCTTCGAAGGAGAAATATCCCTTTTGGACTTCTTCTTCCAGCGCCGGGAAAACCTCTCCCACTGGGAGGTAGACCACTCCCCACACTCACCACATACATTATCTCTATCACACCGTTGGCCCCTACAAAAAGGACATAAGGTCTGAGGGTCCGTTTCGACTGCCGATATATAAGTCCCACAAGGGCGGTCAGGTAAACTGGGACACTTCCGCATCACAGAGGCCAACTTCACAAACACTCTGTAGAAAAGAAAAAGCAGACAAAAGATCAGTCAAACTGGCTGTCAGTAAGGCGAGGGTGACAGTGGACACGTCCGTCTAGCACCCGAGCCGATAGCAAAGTGAGCTCAGCACAGGTGTGTGAGGGGGGGGTAACAAGCTACCCTCCCTACTCCCCCGCTAACTAGCGGTGGGATAGTAAACCCTCGTTAAAATTCTAATGGCTCATCATTTCAGCTACTCTGAAAGTAATTACCCATATTAAATAGCGTGGTTTGTATTTCAGTTACGGAACAAATTGATCTTTCACATCACTAGCCAGGGGATGGCCTCTGAACACATACTTAAGTATTAAAATGGAAGACTGTAAACAATAATAATTGAAAGTTCACAACTATAAAGAATAAACTTTACTCACTTTATCAAAACAATGTCTCCAACTTTGCATTTCTGCTCAGGATCATGGGCAAAATAGTATGCAAAATCTGAAAAATACTGAGAGAGAGAGAGATTTTACTCAATATATATAAAAAAAGCAAGACATACAATGACATTAGGCAAAATAAAAAATTTCACAATATAATTCATTTCAACACTTACCCAATATTTATACTCTACAAGTTTAAAACATGAACCCTGGTCACAATAAGCAAATAAGTTTTCCTGGATTTAAACTATTCTCCCAAAGAGCTGAGCCCTTTCTCACAACCTTCATAACTTTGATTTTGACCCAAATAGAACCATTGAAATAAATTCTATAAATTAAATACTTTATTTCAATTTATCTTCTTAAATATTCATGAATACATTTAGTAGGGATAATGGTAAACTTGGAGGGCTATAGTTAAGATTCATCTCAAGGATCTTAAAATGAAAGAAAAATGCCTTGAATGGTTCTAACCTGTAAGTCTGGCTTCTACTACTTTGACTTGTTGCAGTCTCAGGATGGAGACAAGTGTCGTGAGGTTTGACGTACTATGGACCAGAATTGAACACACTTCTTCATGACACCAATACTCAATACAATGAAATTAACACTAAATCTTAATAATCAACTACAAACAAATCTCAAGACTTTACATTACACATAAATATACCATAACACCATGATACTGTTTCTTTATCCTGCGTAAAATCATTATTAAACTGCCCAATACAATAATCGATATACTGATAATCACCAAAGCAGTAGACACACTAAAGAAGGTCCAAGCAAGTATTAATCATCCTCTATGTACCCTTCTTTACATATATTCCTATGTGACACCATAAGTGACACTTTTTTTTTAAAAGGGCCAATACTGCAGTACTCGTACATCCTGACATATACAAACACATGAAACTTCCTGGCATGTTTTGACAATATCTAAAGAAGTCTACATTCTATTCTTGGAAAAAATGGGCGCACACCACCTGGTCCCAGCCAATCAGCACTGGGGGTCACAAAAAAAGGGAAATGTAAGGGAAATCACCCACACTTAGATCAGCTCAACACTCCTAAAAACAAGACAATTGGGGGAATAAACATCAGTGGGGTAATCCATTTAAAATCAGGTGCATTCCCCTGTCAGCCCTTTCTCACTGCATTGAGTACTGTAAATCAGATGTCCCTCCAGCCTTACAGCAATTAAAATACACTACTGTATACATTGAGACTGGTACAGGATGTTTGAGGGCCGGTTTTGATGAGATATTGGATGGTCTAAGGGGTTTCAAAAACCCTTTTTCGTATAGCAAATGGTGGAAAGTATCCATCCGGTCAGATAAAATACAATTAGCTTTTGGTGTAGCTGGGGCTGTTTGAGCAGATCTCTCCTTGGAGATAGCCATGGACAGCTCTTTTGTTCATCTTTCCAATGACGAACTGAGATAACAGGATGCAGCCAACATGAGTGTGGACCATTGTGGAAGTTCTCTCTGGACCCTGACTAATAGTGCTTGCTAACAAATAGGGATACCACTCAGTATGAGACCATCTGGGTTGCCACCTGGGTCACCCGTAGTCCTGGCATAATTACCACTCGGTTGATTAACAGGTAAATCAGGCTGAACAGAGTTAAAGCGTACGCGTCCAAGTGATGCCATTGTGGTTGGAAAGTGTCATTGAACACAGCCTAGGGGAGCTTTCTGTTTAGCCGTGTGGCACATAGGTCGCTCCCTAGGGAACCCCACAGGACAAGAAGCCTCTCCGCTATGCAAGGATGTAGAGAACAATACGAGCCTATAACCTGTCCTTGGCGACTGAGTATGTCTGCTAATGCATTCTTTTTACCCGGAATGTATCTGGCTGACAACTCTAGGGCATGGAATGTCACCCAGATGTACATCTGCTTCATCAGCTTGCAAAGAGGGTGCGAGTTCATGCCCCCCTGTTTGTTGATGTAGGCCACTACGGTGGTGGTTTTACCCATCAACATTAACGAGCGCCACCTAGAATGTTTTTGGAATGCATGGGCAGCTTGCATTTCGAGGATGCTGACGTGCAGATGCATTTCTTCTCGTGACCAAAAACCTGAGACAACTAGGCAAGGTTTTTCTTATTCAGCCACCAGGTAAGATTTGCCCGAGCCTCCTGTTCCATCGGAACAGGTAAGAAGTGATCCTTCAAACACCACTGAAGAGATCTCTTGTGGATGCATACGTGTGGAACGAGTTTCTGGGGCAAGGAAAAGTGGATGAGAAAAGACTGGCACTGCTGAGCTGATAATTCTGCCTTGGACAGAAACGGTCGCCAACCTCCTTGAGACTGCTGATGTGATCGACTTTCGCTGCTCGGGTATGAGATTAAACTTCTCCAAGTTTATCACAATCCCCAGATGGTGACAAAATGAAAGAATCAATCTCGATCCAGAAGCAACTGCCTTTAAGAGGAGGTCAGGATCAACCAATCATCGTGAGACAACATCAGCAGACACATACCTTGCGAGTGGACCCAAGTGGCTACCAAGGTGAACACCTGGGGAGCAGTAGACTGTTTGAAGTATAGAGCCTTGAACTGGTACTCTACAGTAGAGGAAGGAGCGGAGGTACTTTCGAGAGGACTAATGTATGGGCACTTGTAATTATGTGACCTTTGGGTCCACTGGAAGCATTTTGTCTCCCTGTCTGATGGAATACTGCACAAACCATGCCATTTCCATTGTAAACTTTATTTGTTGAGCAAACTTGTTCAGAGGAGAGGTTAATGACCAGTCGCCAGTCCCCAGTTGACTTCCCCAACGACTTTGAGAGCATTCTTCTCCAACATCCCTCCAACCACTGTCTCCAAGGCCAGGGCTTTCAACAATATTGGAGGATCGGACAAGAATTCTATCACTAGGTGAGACAGGCTGGGCTCACAGTCATGAAAGGGTAGTAGGTAACTATTGTGAAGGACACTTAATACCCACGGTTCGGCCCTGTGTCTCAGCCAGGTTGCCAAATGTCAAGACAGGCATCGTCCTACTTCCATCAACGTCCACCTTTTCCTTAACAAGTACGAATTTCATACTTTACATCCATCACTACAGCAATCAGCAGCTAGCATTCATTTTCTGTTAGAAAAATAAAAATGACAAATTGGATAAAAGCACAAAGAAACGTCTGGATTTGTGACCGAAATTCAAAGTGAGGCTCTCCGGACAGGTGGTGGAACGGGGCTATCTTGTTAATGAATTCAACAGCTGTTCCAGCTTCCGCCAAAATCATCTCCCTATTTGAAGGACGAATGTTTGTATTTTGCGTAGGTATAATTACCGTTTAACCTTACGTGTATTATTCAGGCACTACAATGTTTGACAAATAAAAATAATTCCTTGCATCACTTTTGGTACACAAAGGGGTATGGTTTACCCCCATAAGTAAGGACACTGCTCAAGTAGTTTGTAGTTCGGTTGACCAACTTGTCTATTTTCAACTGTATCACAATTGTGTATAGAATACAAATGGCTAGCATGATCTAAAACCTATTACAGTAATATGATTTCACTTGAACAATCAGGATTATTTTAAAACCAACCAAATTTATATAAGACCATAAAATTTCACAAGTCAGACAGAGCTATTTTCCTTGACACAATTACCTAGCTCCCATGGTTACTACAACTGGCTATAGATGTCATTCAACTCAGTTGATAATCTAAAATGACCTAAAGGGACCCAACTTGACATGGCCTATTGCTCAAGAATAAGTTTTACATTACGTTAGGAACCTCATTAGGGTTTGTCTTTGCGCTTGTTTCACTTTTAAAATGTTGCTTTCAGTCATAATTTCTAGATTTTAAGTGTCTCTAATTTGAAAAATAAGATTTCTGCCAAATATTTTCATCAAAATTTTCCCAAGATGATCGATATGAAAATCTAACCTGAATACATCGTAAACTAATGATAAAAGAAGTGCTCAGAACATCTTAACGGTACCAGATAAGTATTGTTCCCATTGAGATTTCGTTTTTTGGCAATTCATTGCGGGTAAAAATGCCTTAGAGTCTTTTCTCTTTTTGTTCTGACCTGTGGGTATGGTAAATATACAAAAACATGACTGATTCCTTTGTTTCTGTCTTCAGCAACTTCAAATAATATAAGTTCAACAATATATGTTTACTTATATTTGTGGTATCTGTTGTTCATCTTAAAGTCTTAACGGCAAAACACTAACTGCTGTACCAAATGTGCGAAGGATGTACCACTTACCAGAACAGCGGGTAAATGTGCAAATCGTTGGGTCACAAGGCCTGCTACTTGCATAGAAAAAGGAAATCCTAACGAACAATATCCCCCCCCCCCTTACACAACAGTTTCCTTACCTACGAGTACGACGGGAGAAGCTAACTTAAAAAACCCACCTAACCTATGCTAAAAGCCGTGTAATTACCCGGGGGGGGGGGGGGGGGGGGGGGTGCCCGGACCCCCCCCTTACACAACATATTTAAGATCCGAAGACCATTTCCAGACGTTTCTATTCTATACAAGATAACAGTCGGAGCGATAATAAGCAAATTAGGACGCTTGGCCGTAGCGCTACAAACTACCCGCAAAATTTCTACACAAGAACACCACCTAACCTAACCTACAAGCTGTGTCCTTACCTATTTACCTAACCCAAGGGGGGGGGGGAATAATCCGGCCTGCGACCCACCTTTCATTGCCATATTCTTAGCCGGCCGTCATCATGCATACAGGTGGCCGCTTACATGCATGCACCCCTAAATAGTTAATGTCTGACCAAACTAAAGGCCCTTTGTATATTAGCGGCCAGTTCTTCCAACTATCATAAAACATGGACACCAACTGACCAAAACTTTCCCCCACCTAACCTAACCTGCAAAACGTGTCCTTACCTACTAACCTAACAGGGGGGGGGGGCGTAACGGCCCCTGGAACCCCACTTACACTGCCGAATTCTTAGTCAGCCATCACCATATATACAGGTGGCCGCTTACATAAATACACCCTTAAGGAGTTAAAACCTGACCAAACCAATAATATTTGCCCAAAAATGCATATATAAAATAATCAAATAAGGCTATACACCATATCCTACGACAGATGACAAATTCGACTATTGTCGGAAATCTCGATTGCCTAGCTTACCATAAATACCCCTAATGAAATCTCGATTGCCTAGCTTACCATAAATACCCCTAATGAAATCTCGATTGCCTACCTAACTATAGATACCCCTAATGAAATCTCGATTGCCTACCTTATCATAGATACATTTAATGTTGGTAAATATTAAATTTAATAGTATAATAAAGGATATTAGCCCTAATATACATTAATAATCTTACCATGTTCAAATAATCGTCAAATTTCATCCGTTTCACTCTAACTTTGGTCGCATCTTTAGCAGTGTGGGCGAAACACTCCCCAAGTAACATTAGGCTTTTAGAAGCCACTCTAGCCATGGCTCCTTATTATAAAGATTAGTTTTCCAGGCTTAATTAAGCAACGGTTGTTATAACACTTCACTGGTTGTAGTTGAATTGTTGGTGTTTACACTGCCGGGAGACTCGAGTACAGGGTTGCCAGATTATTTCGACTGGATTATCGTACATAAGCCTTAGAATTGTCGTTTTTCAACCAAAATTATCATACACAGTTTCAATATAATTATTAAGGAGTTACATGATTGACTTATTTCAAAATATTTTAGTATAATTGTTAAATTAAACACTTATGTATATACCTAAGGTATGTATCGTACATCGTACTGGACCTAAAATAACCGTACATGTAGGATAATTATCGTATGAATGGCACCCCTGCTCGAGACACAACATATGACAGTAGTAGTACGAAACAGAAATCAGATGGAGTACGTCTTTATAACGGCTCACTGTTTTGATCTAATTACACAAAATGTGGGAGCTTCCTTTTTTTTTTTTTTTTTTGCTAATTAAGTTCTCTCCATAGCTTAAGAACGTAACTGAATATCTTTATTAAGCACTGTAATAAGGATATCTACGAAATTTATCCATTTTTTAGTTTCCTTTTAATGGATCTTTCACTATAAGATGAAGAGTGCAGTAAACTTTTCTTTTTCTTTTTTTTTTTTTTGCTAATTAAGTTTTCCCCATACCTTAAGAACGTAACTAAATACCTTTATTAAGCACTTTAACAAGTAAATCTACGAAATTTATTAACTTTTTTAGTTTCCTTTTAATGGGACTTTCACTATAAGTTGTAGAGTACAGTAAACTGTATGCTAAAAGTGTCATTTTTCATTAGTGAATAAACTTTCAGTAAATTTTCCTTTAAAATTGACATACATAAAGGGCTTCATCATACATATTCAAAATAGCCTGACAATTGACATTAATGCTATACCAACTTTCTTCTGCAGTAGACTAGTATACATTAATAGCTTTACAACTATTACTAAAACAACTACACTTATTAATTTCATAAGAAATCATGATAAAAGACTTTTTCAATATTGTGATGATGGTTTACCTTTCCTTGATTTATCTATATGCCATTAGTGCGATAATTATTGCAATGGTTTCCTCATATTTTGTTTCAATAGATATACTGTATATAGATAAGGATTTGCTTTACCAATACTCATTTATTTTTTCCTTCTCAATTTCTAAGATTTTCCCTATAACTATTATTATTACTTGTCAAGCTACAACCCTAGTTGTAAAACAAGGATGCTATAAGCCCAGGGGCTCCAACAAGGAAAACAGCCCAGTGAGGAAAAGAAAAAAAAAATGAAATATCCAAATTACAGTAACATTAAAATAAATATTTCCTGAATATAGTACAAAAAACTTCAACAAAACAAGAGGAACAGGAATAAGATAGAATAATGGGCCCAAGTGTACCCTCAAGCAAGAGAACTCTAACCCACGACAGTGGAACACCATAGTACAGAGGCTATGGCACTAAAGACTAGAGAACAATGGTTTGATTTTGGAGTGTCTTTCTCATAAAAGAGCTGCTTACCAGAGCCAAAGAGCCTCTTCTACCCTTACCATGAGGAAAGTGGCCACTGACCAATTACAGCGCAGTAATTAACCCCTTGGGTGAAGAATTGTTTGATAATCAGTGTGTTGTCAGGTGTATGAGGACAGAGGAGAATCTGTAAAGAATAGGCCATACTATTAGGTGTATGTGTAGGCAAAGGAAAAATTAACCATAACCAGAAAGAAAGATCCAATGTAGTACTGTCTGGCCCGTCAAAAGACCCCATAGCTCTCTAGCGGTAGTATATCAATGGGTGGCTGGTGCGCCGGCCAACCTACTACCTTAAATGATTGTCATTTAATGGTTGCTCTAAAAAGTTAGTGCTCCTATGGAGAAGGCCTACTATAAGTCTTTTTATAAGTCCTTAGATTCCACTTTTAATACTAGTTTTATTCAGTGTTAGTTATCTATATTCTAGTAGGCTACTCACGATATTCATTATCAAAGCAATATTATGAATTACATTGGACAAGAATTAAAATAATTTACTTTGACTCCACATCTTGAACTTGAACCACGATTGAGTACTAGAATCAATCATTCAGTTCTATGAATGGGGCGGAAACCTGCTATAGAATTACTCACCTTAATTTAAGGGCTGCTTATCTGGTACTGTACAGCAGAGGAACCATAATCTCTACAGGACCTCCACAGTAGTTTTCTGATGTTCATTCGGGAGCACTTAACATTTCACAATGCGTATTGCTCTCTTATTGGTAGACCATCACTATCGAAGCACTCGCTGAATAAGAAAGTCTTCCGTTTCCTCTTGAAACCTTAATATCTTCAATTATTCGGATGTCTCACTGGAGCTTTCTGTATAGTCTCGGAGCCGCATATTTAAAGGCTCTAGAGCCTACAGTAGACATGTATAAAGTTTCTAATAGTTTGAAACCATATGTAACTATTCTCTTGGCTGCACAATACGTAGCAATTCTCCTAGATATTTTGGACGAACGGTTCTGATAGCTTGGGTTATTATACATATCTTAAACTCAATTCATACTTTATTCAGCAGCCAAAGTTGATCAATTAGTATAAGAGTGACCCTTTCTCTAGGTGGGACACTTTTTATCAGTCTTGCTCCTGTATAAAAGTTAGAAACAGGTTGGATGGATTAAAAATGGGTGCATATAGGGGCAAAAAAGACACTGGAAAAACAAAGTAAGACCTACTAAGTTAATGAAAATACTGATATCTTATGGTTGTATTATTAATGACTTGAGCCAAAACTATTAGAAGTTACTATTTCAATATGCATGGATGTTTTTATCAGTAAAAGAAGAACCCAAGTAAATACAGGGGACTGTTCCTCTTTAAAGGTATAGCCCCCAATTTTTATTTTGTGTTATTTCTACTGGGAGTAATAGTTGCCAGTGTAAAGAAGTTGATTTTTGTGTAAAATGTTATAGTTGTGATACTTTGTATCTATAAGTTTGAGTATACTGCCAGTGCTTGTAGTGTTTTAGCTATGTATGTATTGCATTTAAATATTGCACTGTTTAATATTTATGATATAAAGTTTATAAAGTAATATTAAGTGATTTGATATATTAAATCAGTAAAGTACAAAATTAGTACAAGAATACAGCTTGAATAAAAAAGTTAGTTAGTTATCAAATCACGACTGATTTTGGTACATGGAGAGAGAGGCTAATATGAAAAGGAATATACTATGACATACCTCATGTTGATTGTTGTTACATTTCTTTGACCAGTAGGAAGTTACTGCTGGGGTACTTTCAGAAACCAGGACTTTGACTACCATCATTCTAAATTATTGCCAATGTTCTCCGTAACCCCTCATGGTCGTTTGTGACCAAGATCAATTTCTGTAGGTATGTCGACCATAACCGCCTCTCTCAGTACAGTACTTCACAGCAACACAACGAACAGACTTTGGTGCCCAAGTTCACAGGACACAGATACTGACAAAATCCCATAGCCTACCCAATCTGAGTTGCCCTTTAAAATTTCTGGCAGTGAAACTTCAGTGCCTTCTTGTCTTTTTCTGTCAAATACTATATAAAAACCACTCCGCTTTCTTTTGTAAAGTTGATTTTGTTCCATACAGTAGGAGAATTTTGCATGCTCCAATTCCTCCCTTATCAATTTCCTCCAGCAACAACTCTCAGGCTCTTCCTTTACATCATGGGGGAATAAACAGTAAATGCCAAAGGATATTGCAATTGTTCCTGCAATTGTGGATAAGCCAACCAACCTCCAACTTCATGATGATTTGTTTCGAAGGCACCCAGGACTCAAAAGGATATGCTGGGACTTTTGAGGTGATCATGTTAGACTTTTGGAGCAGAATTGACACAGACAGTTTTTCTTTTTCAGAGATACTTGATTGGAGTAATGTGAAGAGGGACATGGAAATAAAGAATCATTCTTACACTTCAGTCTTAGATTTTCCTGATCTTCAGTCCAGATGCTCCTAGTAGACATATCCAATGGCCAGGACACTCCTATATCACATGCCAAGCAGCAAACGAGCCCTTCTCCACCAGCATGAAAAGAAAACAATGAAAAATTTATTTTCGGCTACAAAAATGGAGTAGAACCTATGACAAAGTGGCTATGGAAAAATCCCTTAAGGGGATAGGATGATAAAGTGGCAATGGAAAAATCCTTTGAAGGGGATAGGATGACAAAGTGGCTATGGAAAAATCCCTTAAGGGGATGGGAAGTGAGAATAGTTCCTTCCCTGTTGTCTCCCGAAATAATGAAGTTCATATCGTAAGAGACTATATCAAGAGCCCTGAGTAATAGTTGACACTAGTTGTGTATACTCTTCTATTTAGATAAGCTCAATGTACAGTCAAATGAGGTAGTACAGCTAAAGCTTGAAATGCTAAAGTAAATGACCCTAAAATAGAAAATTGAAGAGTAAAATAATGGAGTCGAGTGTGTCAGTGAAATGATCAATGATGAAGGGCTTAGATTTATGAACTTGGGCTATATAGCACGGCACCGGGGACTGTAAGGTCATTCAGTATCCAAGAGCAACTGCAGGAAAACCCAGCAATTGCACTATGGAGTAAAATTTAGAAGTAGTTTGACAGCAAGAAAGAAGAAAGGAAGAAAGAATGGAGGTAAAGCAGAAGGATATAAAACAAGTATAGCTATGGGCCGAAGGTATACTGCAAAGACCCTTTAGTAATGTCTACAGAGCACTGACAGCATTACCACCCTATGGGCTGTGAGAAAGGAATTTATCCACAATAATGCATACTTACCAATCTTGATAACTCCAGCATCAAGAAAAAAACCTTTACTTTCATTGGTATGGGAAGTTATTACAGTTTTGATCGCAGAGTTTCATCCTGGCAACTTTCGGCAGCTGGAGGAGAAGACTGCTTACCTAAGCATCCCCTTCCCTAATTTTTCACTTGCCTACCTTTTGGATTTGATCACGAGAGGGAAGTAGGAAAGGACTGGGAAGAATTTGATTCCTTTCTAGAGGAGACTAGGTTGACCTGACTGAGGCATTGATAAGAAAGGAGCCTTCCCCAATCCCAAATGAACAATATGGTTAATATATCCAAAGCCAGGAGAGCCATACACCACTATTATGGGAAATAAAGAGATAAGAGTATTAATTATGAATCAACATATAAGGATGGGAGGATCATTCACACTGCAGTCATAGGAGTTTACAGATGAAGTTTTTATAAAAAAAAAAAAAAAAAAATACTATATTAAAACATAACACAGACATGCATGCATTACTGCATAAATCATACATATACAATACAATACAGTAGACAAAAAATCAATGCTACAGTGTAGTTAACACCAAAGACTTGGCTATAGTTCCCTACTAAGCCAAAAGGACCCACGCTATTAACTGCAAGATTGATCAAGGCATCCTAACTATCAGTATGCCTGTTTTCCTTGTCCACCTCTACCTAAATCCTCAAAAAGAGCACAGAGTTCACTATTGTTCCGCTCAGCAAGTCAAGGATACTCTTGACCAAAATCTTCTTTAATAAGAAACTGTAAGCTGAATCACACCTTATCAAAACGACACCAACTTCAGTAATGTTTCCCATTACAGTACTTGATGGGAAAGTCTAACAATTTTTTCAACCAGATCTTTGAGCCACAAGACAGCCTGGAAGGAAAGAACGGCAGAGGTCATACATCAGTCAAATCTGATGGGTCTCGGGCATGGAATAGCATTGCTGTCTTCAAGGACATTAAGCCTAGTAATGAGTCAAAAGGATATTATTGCAGGAATGACAAGAAACAAGTGAATTCTCATTTTGTGATTAGATTATTCAAGTGTTCTTCTACTTGAACACTGTAGTTGATAGGGCATCGTCCTGTCCCTTGACTGCCATTCTTGAGTAACCTTGAAACCATTCAAGATTCTAGCGAGGCACTCATATGGTTATTTTCACTTAGAATAACATTAAAGAGGATATAAAAATCTACCATATGACATTAGTTTTATTGTTACAAAATTATAAATACAATGAAAATATGGTTCTTGAGATTACTGTAAAAGAGACTGAAAATTTGATTTTCTAGCACTTGGCTTGTCACTGGAAGACGCTTATGGAATAAGTTGAACTATATTTAGAGGTAATATATATAGCTAGTTGCATTAAGTAACTACACTATAACACCTTAAAATTGTAAGTTGTACAGATAAAGCACCAAAATTGTATCTACTTGAGATGGAAAATTAACATACTGTAATGCATAAGATACTATACTGAAGAACACACCAATGCTTGGGGGAAATACAAGCTTTCACTTGAGTGGAGTCTCAAATTTATATTTGCAATAACAATTACCACAAGATTATTAAAAGTTAAATATGAAATTCCCCATTTTTACTATGCCGAAGTCCAATGAAAACTTCAATCGTAAGATTCTACCATAGATACAAAAATTCAATTGTGAACTGTATGAAATGTTTTTCCATCTTTACATTCCAAGTACAGTTTTTATTTTCATCTTCTTATCGAAGAAAAGAAGCTTAGTACACGAGATGACTTAGCAATAAATTACACCAGTTATAGTAAAAAGACGATGGTGGACTTCCGAAATGATTGCAATAACTATACTGTACTGTAGTGAATTAATTTCTTGGATAAAGTGATCTATACAGGAGATAGTTTAAAAACGGAAAACCGTCCGGTGTCAGGCTTGCTTATCCTAGTCTACTCAGTGACTAAACTACCAACACAGATGGTGGTCTGTATTCACATCTAAATTGTGAGGGTAACTTTCGTTCAATCTCACCTACAACAAACAATTTGTAAAGCCATATTTTCAGGTAGTGTAAAGGATTTTAATACTTATTGCAAATGCTATATGGCAGTGAAAACTTTCCTCAAACGTGTAAACCAAATCCGAGATGGTTTTGTGAATGGCCTTCAGGCGAGGGTTACGCAATTAATAGGAATAAAACTTAAACTCTGAAAATGAATCATCATTCGAAAAACAAAATTATCAGGCCTTACAAATTACTACGATATACTTAAATATGTATATCTCATTGATCAATGAATTTCCGATTCCCTATCCTACTTATTTCAAATATCAATATACTCTGCAATGACATAACTAAAAATCTAGGGTATATTTTATAAAATAAACTTTGTTCACAACATTCAACCGACAAACAAAATTCTTGTAAAAATACTTTGCTATCTTTTTAACTACTGGCAATGAGTCATTCATATCACTCTAGTAGATGGGAAAATCTCTTAAAACTTCAACAATGGAAAGCTTGACATTTATTGCCTTGCCAACACCGAGGCCTTTTTGTGAACAGATAACTATCAAATAAATTCCCTTATTGTTTTTCTAATACAGATTTATGTGCAGTACTTAATACTATAAAAATGAAAATTCTAAACCTGGTCTTCACACATTTTTTTGTTACTCATGGTTAAATTTCAAGTTAAAGTTGATTTTAATAAATAATAACAACAGATATTTCCCAGAACTCAAGATGGGTCCGTTTAGATTAGCAGTGCTCAATTTCCAAATGAAACTGATTTTTTTTTTAACACTTCCTTGATAAATAGATATATTGGCACATTTATAGCAGTGAAATAACAATCAAAATTATGTACATATTCACATTTCAATGAATACATGTATAAAGCTCAACTTGAAAAAAAAAATAAAAAGCTTGAAAAGCAGGAAAAATAACTTGGCCATCCATAAGGGAAAAGTCCCTTCCTTGTACTCAACTCTGAATAACGAGCACAGTCGGTGGCACTGTTGCGCCGGCGTTAGCCCACGCTTCACCGAATGTGTTTGCATCCATCATATTTTTGGTACAAAAGTAGGTAAGCTGTGAGCCGCGTAGGAGGATATCGGTTACAGCCTGCGAAGAGTGAAAAATACCTGTGAATCCTACTTATAAAATCTATGTTAACAACAAATGTCCTTTAAAAAATCCTCAGCCCTTTGCAAGTCATTGGAATTATTTAACCCTTTTACGCCCCTGGTATTTGGAACTTTCCAACCCTTTTACCCCCAGGCTATTTGGAACTTTCCAACCCTTTTACCCCCAGGCTATTTGGAACTTTCCAACCCTTTTACCCCCAGGCTATTTGGAACTTTCCAACCCTTTTACCCCCAGGCTATTTGGAACTTTCCAACCCTTTTACCCCCAGGCTATTTGGAACTTTCCAACCCTTTTACCCCCAGGCTATTTGGAACTTTCCAACCCTTTTTCCCCCAGGCTATTTGGAACTTTCCAACCCTTTTACCCCCAGGCTATTTGGAACTTTCCAACCCTTTTACCCCCAGGCTATTTGGAACTTTCCAACCCTTAACCCCCAGGCATTTTTTTATCAAGCACATTTTGCAATATATATTTTTTTTTAAATTGCTCTAACAGCCTTAATTTTCATCATAGAGAGGTCAGGTTGGTCTCTTTCTCCTGTAAAATGCCTGAAGTTTCTCAAAAAATTATCAAAAATATGCCAAAAAATATATAAATAGCTGTTTTTTGCAAGAACGTACCGGTACGTCCATGGGGGTAAAGGGATGAGTTTTGTGAAACGTACCAGTATGTCCATTGGGGGTAGAAGGGTTAATATATAAAAAAAATCTGCTCGAATCTAATAATGCATCAGCATAAGTTCATTCAGCTTACCTAAGGGTACACCATTAAAATGCTACACATAAACAGAAAAGTTTTTGTTAAGTTTACACCATTAAAATACTACACAAATATCTTTTTGTGATTCTTGACTTATTTATTTTAAAATTAAATGAAATAACACGGCTATCTTTCAAAGGAGTCCAATGGTTTTACCATCCAAAGTGGAAGTCAATGGTTTTACCATCCAAAGTGGAAGTCAATGGTTTTACCATCAAAAGTTAGTCATTATAGTACTTGAAATGCAATATATGAGTGGTCAAAATGTTAAAAGTGTAAATTTCCATTAAATATCAATTCCATATCTCACATTGTAAGCATGAACAAACTACATATACGGTATATGCAGTTGCAAGAAAAGGAACCAAGGGATAGCATGAAGAAATATAGTCTTCGACTATTTTAGCATGCTCGGTCAGCTTCTAGGGTGGAGTAACTATTTACTTGATCCTAATTTGGATTTAATAACAAATTTTAGGCAAAAGCCTGGCTCTAAAACCGTTGGGTACATTCAGCACCGACACAGATTTAAAATGTAATAAAATGTAAAAGATGATTAAGAAAAAATTTATATTCGTTTGTCATATCTTAGTGCGCCAATGTCGAACCCACAGGAGGGCGTTGTCGTTTGCTTCTCTGAGGTCTTCATCTGAGCAATGAGGACCCAGTGTGCACCCTCGTAGGGTAAAAGGATCATATTCATTGTCTTAACAAAAGGATAGAAACTACTAAACATATGACAGTATCCTGCATTGATTAGATTAACAACGTAACTCATTTTAATTATTAGAATATTACTGTAATGTCATATATCCAGATCAGTTAATAAAATTTCTAATATATGAATGATGACATAGATAATTTTTCATATGAGGGACAAACACTGGAATAAGAAAAATGCTTAATTCGATAATGTGGAAGCAGGGGAAACGAAATGGAGAACAAGTAAAAGACAAAGCAATACAGTACAGTATAAATAAGACAAAGGATACAGTAAAAGAAAGTCAAATATACAGTATTACAGTACCATAAGAATAAGGAGAAAACTCGAGTCACGCCCCAAACATGATACAGAGTACAACTCTATTTACAAGTACTTAACCCTTTTACCCTCAAAGGACGTACTGGTACGTTTCACAAAACCCATCCCTTTACCCCCATGGACGTACCGGTATGTCCTTGCAACAAAAAAATGCTATAAACATTTTTTTTTCATATTTTTGATATTTTTTTGAAAAAAATCAGGCATTTTCCAAGAGAATGAAACCAACTTGACCTCTCTATGACAAAAATCAAGGCTGTTAGAGCAACTTAAAAAAAATATACAGTACAGTACTGCAAAATGTGCTGGGAAAAAAATAACCCTTGGGGGTTAAGGGTTGGAAATTTCCAAAGAGCCTGGGGGTAAAAGGGTTAACACTGATATGGAAAGTACTAATCAAGATAATGTTGAAATTGAAATAAATCTTCAAGAACATCACTATACCCACCGTTTAATTCTCTTACGATGTAAAGGATGATTTACGTGGAGTAACATTTATCATTATGATTCATTAAGTAAATATTTCTATGGAACAAGCATTCAATGTCAGTGACTTGCAAAGGGAGATTCCACAGAAAAAAGGTTGTGCATAATTTGACAGAGAAACTAAAGCAATGCATATTATGGTTTCTTATACTTATGAGCATAAAAAGATGACAGTACAGTATAGAAAAAAAATATGGATAATTTTCCCAGTATTTTTCCCAGTTTTAAATACCCTTTTTTTAGAATATTTAGAAGCTCTTTAGTGTGACCTGAAAATGGCCTTTGAAATATATCCAGCTAGATGGCTAATGACAGGTGGGCGAGACGGTGCACCCACCTAGACGATGCAGTCAAAACACTGACCTTTGATATCCCAGAAATGAGAGGAATTATTGATGGAAGAGTCAATTATATGGGTAAAAAGAAAATAAGACCCAAGAAATGTATTGAAATTTTCAACACACTGTCCTAAGAGACCTAAGACAAGAAAGCATACCATCCTGGTCCCAACTAGTCACTTCTTGTATGATAAGAGATGAAAAGGGACTTGAAGTCATGAACGGCTGGGTTCTAGGTCCTGGCACAAAGGTGATGGAGATCTTCTATCATTATTATTATTATTATTACTTGCTAATAATGACTTGTGGCACAGGTAAAGTTATACCGTTTTCTATTTTCTTTATCGAATTCCTATCTGCTGCCCAACCCACAGGTTCAAGCAAGAACGCTTGAGAAACCTGTATAATCACAAAATGTTCCCTGCAGCTTGAGCTCCCAAGACGAGTCATCGATTCTTGCGAAGATTCCAGACCTAAGACTAAGCTTAAAACTTGGATCGAGGGTTGAGCAATGCCCCTTATTGCGAAGATTGAGGTATTCCTCAGATGAAGAAAGATAGAAAACAGTTGATTCGGATGACATTCAGAGTGTCATTTGGGAGCAATAAGGATCATGCCGAACCTCGATGTCTTCAACTGATAGTCGAGTAGATTGAGGATTGTTGATCAACTGCACCTTCAGGAGTCACATCTAGTACTTCCTCTGCCGGGGTGGTAGGGGAAGACGGGACAAAAAGACATGGAACTCAATATTGCAAGGGCATGCAATAGTCATACTGTCGACAGAATGTCCTCAATGTCCAATGAGCCACAGCATCCTTACGGCATCGTCATCTGTAAAAAGTTTCTGGTTCCCCATGAGGAGGTAGACTACCTGCTTCTTAAGAAGAGAGAGATAATGCTGCCTCGCTCTGGGTTTAACCTCTAGTTAAATCAGTCATCATCCTTCTTTGATTTCCCACCGGAAGAGGTTCAGAAGCCAGAGTAACAGAGGGAGAAAGGCGAGGTCTAGCAGATTTCTTAGACTTCAAGGATGCCCATTTCCAACAATACTTATAAGGTAATGGCTGCAAGCAGTCATGACCTCTGTAAGAAGGGCTCAAATAATGGAAGAAGGGCTCAAAGAACAGGGATCCACAGAAGTCCTGCTCATAAAGGAAACACCTAGACGAGATTGGATGGCCGCACATGATTTCTTCATCCACCAAACACACAAAATCAGCAAGTAAAAAAAAAAATGGGTTAAAGGGCCAAGATTGTTAGCACTGACAGTAAGTCTGTATTACTCGGTGGCTGAAGTCAAAGTGGCTATTCAGTAAATTGGCAGGGGGGCAACATCTCCCTTGCTACCCACCAGTAACTACCAATACCTCTTTATAAATTTCAACAGCCGAGTTTCCAGCTTCGTTGAAATCATACACCTATCAAAGGACAAATGCTTGTATTAGAGTTGGAACAATTATAGTGTGGTATTTTGTTATAAAATACTAAGTAAAAACATAGGATCAAAATTAAGGCTGGAAACTAGAAGACATTTCAGTTCCTCATTTGTGACTCCTACGGTCACATTTTTTATGTGTATTCAAAGTAACCCAAAGGTTTATTTTAAAAATAGGGATTAATAATAAAGTGTGGTACTTTAGAAATAGGACTCATAAAAGCTAAATATTTTAAGCGTATAAATATACATACTGAACAATCAAACGAGTACATTATCACTCATACTGTGTGGAAGAACTCATAAGGTAAGATGGCTTTTTTTTTAAATATACAAAAAACACAATTAATCATAATTCCCATCTATTGGAATAGAGTTTAGCAAGAGAAAAAAAATAATATAAAAAGAAAATACATAACAAATGTTCCAGTAAACTTCTGTATTTCAATTTCTTACCGCTAAAGGCTGGAAACACACTGTGAATGGAATAAGCATGATGTACCACCAAGCGCAGAACCCAGCGACCCATATGGCAGCAAGAAGAAGTAAAACCAACCAGATGACTCGCCAAAGAGTTCCTCCTGACCCTGTTGGACCCTCCCCTCCACTTGCAGCTCCTGATCCATCACCACTTCCCATTTTAAATTATTTTTGTACCTGGAGAAAATCGATAAGGTTAAATAAAATACAGTAATGGGCAACATAATATAAAATAAATATATGGAAATAATATCATCATCATCCTCTCCTCCTAAGCCTATTGACGCAAAGGGCCTCGGTTAGATTTCGCCAGTCGTCTCTATCTTGAGCTTTTAATTCAATATTATTATTATTACTTGCTAAGCTACAACCCTAGTTGGATAAGCAGAATGCTATAAGCCCAGGGGCCCCAGCGAGGAAAATAGCCCAGTGAGGAAAAGAAACAAGGAAAGTAAAATATTTTAAGAAGAGTAACAACATTAAAATAAATATTTCTTATATAAACTATAACAACTTTAACAAAACAAGAGGAAGAGAAATCAGATAGAATAGTGTTCCTGAGTGTATCCTCAAGAAAGAGAACTCTAACCCATACATCTCTAATCATCATCATCTACTTTGCACTTCATAGTCCTCAGCCATGTAGGTCTGGGTCTTCCAACTCTTCGAGTGCCTTGCAGAGCCCAGCTGAACATTTGGTGAACTAATAATATAGTTTGGAAAATATGAAATTTTCTTTATGAAAATCCAGTTAACTGAACCCACACTCAAAATAATTGACTGTTTTTTATCTTACATATTAGTCTGCAAAATGTTCAGAAAATAACTGTGTAAAACAGAAACTTTATAATGATTGTGTAGCAGAGTACAGGTCTCAAAGAAGTTATATAATCTTATTGACTCATTGACACCCATCAAGAAATGAAGTCTTCACAAGTTTGAATATTACAGTACCATCCATTTATATCTACTAGGAAAGTAACACAATATGACAAAAAAAGGTAATGAATTTATGTTAGGTAAATTTATGCTTTGTTATAAATATCAAGAAAGAATAATGTGTTAACTCCAGATATTTTTAAACACACTTTGGAAATCAATCCAGTTTTGGTAGTAGGCTATAGTAGTTTATGTTTTTAAATAAAATATCACTATTAACAAGGAAAATTTCCCATAAACTTTACATTCTCGTTTTACATGTAGAAAATCTAAGGAAATGTACTGTAGCTTATCTAAGTTATGAAGAATTTCACAGTTGATGCACTACTGTACTTATACTTTCAAAATATGTATTCAAAATCATTACACTCTTGGATTAAAGGAAATTTCTTGACCCTGACACAGAACTTCAACAGTTTTTGCTTGACAAATATGCTTTCCCCTTGTGGGGAGGCCTTTCCATTCCATCACCAAAATTATAATCTTGTAATACCTGTCACTTTGAAAATAATTTTAAAAGTTACTGATATTATTCAAATACAAGAAATGAAGAATATAAGTAATTAAATGTAAATATACATAATGAATGGGTTTCTATAATCATGAGATTTCAATTTTATACTAATTTTAAAAGATGCAGGTGCATATACAGTCATGACAACATACTAAAGAACATAACTTGTGAGGAGGGTTCCCCAGATTTTACCTACTTTTCCAATTAGGGAGCATCAAAGAAAAGCAAAATACTGTATATAAATCAGAATATTATTACCAAAGATTTACACAAATAATATTTTAAAGCACTGTTACAGCCAGACAAGGTGTGAGAGTTATTGAAATCCTACAGACAAGTTGGTAGCAAAAGGAACTGTTCAAATACTCCTCAAAATTTGAGGCAATTTTCCTGTGTAGAAAGTACTGTAGGTGTTATTAGAGTTATTGAAATCCACCAGACAAGTTGGCAACCAAAGGAACTGTTCAAATACTCCTCAAAATTTGAGCCAATTTCCTTTTGGAGAAAGTACTGTAGGAGTTACTTGCCCTCGGTCTTTGAAAGGACAATCTACTTCCTTGCAGAAGGGAATCAAGGTTATTGACCTTTTCACAGAGTACAACCTAGCAAAGAGGAAAGACATACTAATTTTATTGTCTAACTTTGCTTTATAGTGGAGCTGCGGTATTTTCCCTATTACGGGTCAACGTTGAACATCTACCCGACCGCTGCACTATGACCAAAATTCATAAATACCCTCCAAACTGAAGTAAGAATTTGCAAACGTGTAGAACTTTAAACTGTATTAGTAGTTAAAGTTATATAAATTCTAAGTTTTGCCAAATTTAGAGTGATGGTAGTAAAAACTCTTGACCAAGCTCCACATTTCTTTCATACAGATTACCTTAAAACCACTTAAATGTCCCATGATTCAGCATGTGATCCTCAAACAAAATAGAATCTATTTTAGTTCCTCTTACCAGTCTAACATGCATTAGAATTCTGAGCTTGCAATCAAAGTTTCATTGTTATTCAAGTTGCATGCAGGATGGTTCTGCATGTTTACATTATCAAATTGACTTTTATCTGATGACTTTGTTTCATCTCAAGTTCAGATGATAATGGTTTGTAAAATTACAATCGTAATGATTATCAACTTCTATTTACAAATACTACGTAACCCTGTTTTAAAGTTATTGGTGCCAAGATACACATTGACTGTGGGTTTAAGAGCTCTCAAATATGTCCCCAGATTTTATACAAAGGTCCTTTTTGACATGACGACATAATATAAAGGGTTTCAGGAAGAAGTTCACACTTGTTCACAAAGTGTTATGATAATGTGGATTGGACAATTAGCGTGTATAATTATCCAAATACTTGAAGGAGGTACTGTATAGGGTAAAAAATTTTCTGGGTTCTGCAGTGATCCGGGGCTTTTCCCTGTGAAAGTAGAGTCAGTGAAGTTCCTTAATATAATCATTTTATCACCATTTCTTTTGACATACTTAGCTTATTGGTACTCAGAAATAATATCACACAAGCCACTTTTAATTGAGAATCAAATTTTGTATCCTCACATCTGACAAAAGCCCCCGTTCATCTTTTCAGCCACATGTCAATTGGTCTCTGTATTCCATCACATTTTTTGTCCTTCATATCCAACATGTGAATTAGAATTTGCATCTCATTCTACGTACTACCCAAACATGCATATCCTGTTATTTGTATCCATGTGTAATCACTTCCCTATAGCCCCAACCAAATTGTTGTCTGTGTAGGAGGGACCAATAATGGTGAACTCTTGCGGATTACAGTATAATGCTTTACACCTACAGTACACTTCTAGTAATGTGACCACAACAATTGTACTTTTGTGGAGTGATTGCTGAGAACAAACCATCAAAATGACAAGGATATCAGCTGACCCCTGTACCAACCGCGGATGGCTCTCCTCGCGAGGTGAACCATGTAATTTCAGGTTCTTGTCAGCGCGAGGGGAGAGAAGATACAAGCATAATATATATATACAAAATGAAATGTCGTTACTATGTACGATCGTGTGAAACACTGTTGGTACACCCCCAACTAGAAAAATGCGAGCACTACATATTGGTAATATATTGTACCTCTCCACAAATTTATACACGTACAGTATTTATTCACATTGTTAAAAGGTACTAAATTGCACCACTCAATAAATTTATACTTTATTATTCCCATCACTAGAAGGCTTTTAAAGTACAGTACAGGTAAATCGATAAAAATGTGTGAATGAGTAATGGCCTCTGCTGAGGTCAAGAATGCAGGTGCCTAGCTGTCATCTTCTAAAGACTTGCTGTGACCAGGTGACTGCACCTTTCTGCTTTTATTATTACTATTTTTATCATTATTATTACTATCATTATTATTATTATTACTATTATTAACTATTATTACTGTGTTATTACTACTTGCTAAGCTACAACAGAAGCTATGGCCCTACCCAAGACTAGAGAACCATGGTTTGATTTTGGAGTGTCCTTCTCCCAGAAGAGCTGCTTACCATAGCTAAAGTCTCTCTTCTACCCTTACCAAGAGGAAAAGTAGCCACTGAACAATTACAGTGCAGAAGTTAACCTCTTGAGTGAAGAAGAATTGTTTGGTAATCTCAAGTGTTGTCAGATGTATGAGGACATAGAGGACTATGTATAGAATAGGCCAGAATATTCGGTATATGTGTAGGCAAAGAGAAAATGAACCGTAACCAGAGAGAAGGATCCTATGTAGTACAGTCTGACCAGTCAAAGGACCTAATCTCTCTCTAGCATCTTTTCTAAAGGGATTTAAAGCATACGGTGATGAATAGACATTGATATACATACATACATACAAGGAGATGTAGAGGCATAAAAACATGCTCACCAAATGCCAACTACACTAGCTTGTTTACGTGATCTGTAAAACCGAAGAACAGCTTTCCCAAAAAAATCTATACAGACAATATAAAATTAAGCACTAATGATGTGGCACTCCTAATAAGAGAAACTATGACCAAGCCAAGTCAAAATCTGATAAATGCTCGTGACCATATGGACTACATAACGAGTGTTAGCAACAGGATCACCGCCCTAGAGGAGGGTCAAATGGTGTATCTCACCTTAAGAAGGTAGCATCAACACAGAGAACAGTTCCTAATACAGTATACTATTATTATTATTATCATTACTTGCCAAGCCACAACCCTAGCCAGAAAAGCGGGATGCTACAAGCCCAGGGGCTCCAACAGGGAAAATAGATTAGTGAGGAAAGGAAACAAAGAAAAATCAAATATTTCAAGAAGAGCAACAAGATTAAAATATCTCCTATATAAACTACAAAACTTCAACAAACCATGAGGAAGAGAAAAAAGACAGAACAGCATGCTCGGGCGTAACCTCAAGCATGAGAACTCTAACCCAAAAGATAGTGGAAGACCATGGTACAGAGGCTATGGCACTAGTCCAAGATTAGTCTGGGGACTCGCAACAATACGCACAAACGGCGGGAGTTTTCATACTAAATTCAATACCTATAGAGGAACTTCAAATGGCAACATCGGTAACAATGAAGTTATTAGATAACACATGCATGCATCTATAATAAGTGTACCCTGTAACACCTTTACTTCATGGCAAGTAACCAAACAGATGGTGCAGGGAGAGATGGTAGAGGCGATTGCCAGGATTAAACGGAGGGACTCGCCAAACAGTAAGGGTGTGGCTGGGTACACTTCCTCAGAGTGAGGTGTACCAGAAATTCCTGTGTCCAACTGTACATATAATAATAATAGAAGAGAGAGATGGTTCTTTATGGGAAAGATATAATATATATAATATGAAATATATATGATATAAAATATAATATATAATATAAAGTATATATATATATATTATATATATATATATATATATATATATATATATATATATACATATACGGTATATATATATAGCCTACACACACACTGACATTCATAATGTACATATAAACAAGTGTATAAAAATAAACAAATACACATCTTTGTGAATGGAAATATGCACGAGAAATCTTAAATAGAAAATTAAAGATAACTGTACATCCATATTCTATATGCAGACTAACAAATGTAAAACAGTGAAGGCATTAAAACCAAGAGCTCCATTAATAAAAGGATAATAATCCAGCAAAAATAAACATTTACTTAAGAATGTAAAACAATTATGAAAAAAATGAAAGTCCCCAAATATAATTATATTTCCATTTAATTTTATTTTTTCTTATTGTTTTAATGTTGTTAATGTTCCTAAAATATTTTATTTTTTCCTTGTTTCCTTTCCACAATGGGATATTTTCCCTATTGTAGCCCCTGGCCTTATAGCATCCTGCTTTTCCAACTAGGTTGTAGTTTAGTAACTATTAATAATAATAATAAATAGTAACAACAATAATAATGATATTTATCACAACAATATTTTAAATAAAAATACAACTCACGAAAGTGGAGATACCTCATTTTCGAGAAAAAAAAAGATTAGGAAATTATTTCTAAGTCGAAATTTTAGTAAAAAAAAAGTCTACCGCAAGTGTTCCAAATTACGTTTAATGACGCCATGATGCTTATCTATC
Source organism: Palaemon carinicauda (assembly GCF_036898095.1). Taxonomy (NCBI): domain Eukaryota; kingdom Metazoa; phylum Arthropoda; class Malacostraca; order Decapoda; family Palaemonidae; genus Palaemon; species Palaemon carinicauda. The sequence continues at coordinate 171,195,771 of NC_090731.1, read as the reverse complement.
TTGTGTTAATGACAGCTGTTATACTTTATATGATTCTTCTTCAATACTTCTCACATATAGTTTATTCATTTCCTTATTACCTCTCCTCACTTTGCTACTTTCCTTGTTGGAACCCTTGGGCTTGTAGCATCCTACTTTTCCAACTAGAGGTGTAGCTTGGTTAATAATAATAATAATAATAATAATAATAATAATAATAATAATAATAATAATACAAACGTCATTGTCAAAATTAACATTATTAATGACATCAAAAAGGACTTTCTTGGGTATATATATATATATATATATATATATATATATATATATATATATATATATATATATATATATATATATATAAAAGGACTTTATTGGGTATATACAGTGAATATATACTGTGTATAAGTGTGTATATATATATATATATATATATATATATATATATATATATATATATATATATATATATATATATATATATACACACACACCTAACATACAAAATCTATATACAGTAGTTTAAAACCCCCAATTCTACATGATTGAAGCTTTAAAATAACAAAAAGTAATGCCGAAAAGGTGACTAATAAATCGACTAGAACCTTCTAATATACTAATCTGTGTAAGATAGGAAATGTTGGTTCAAAGTTTATGGGAAATCCTATCTTCTAATGTAATTTCAAAATGTTATTCGTTGATAATAAGGTTAAGAACCACTTTTGACAGGAAATGTTTTTAAATAAACGGATATGAAAATCTGAGTTTACGGGTAGAAGGGGCATGATAAACTATCAAGAACTTGGGCAAGAATTGTTATGGTTATGTTAGGCGTGACACTGACAATGATTTAACACAAACTGCCACACCGACAAACAGGTGTATGGTACAGTAGGGGGTAATTATGATAATAAAAAAATTTGTTCTCTGAAATTATAAAAAGTTTAAAGTCTATTCCTATTAACAAAATACTTAGTTATAAAATCTTTCAGCAAGTGAAACTTCCAGCAGTGTTAATGGTAGCAGTACATAAAATTCACCTCTGAGAAAGAACACGATTTCTATGCGTAGTAAAAGTCAGGTCCTCGACCCCCTACCCACAACATGAGAGAGAGAGAGAGAGAGAGAGAGAGAGAGAGAGAGAGAGAGAGAGAGAGAGAGAGAGAGAGAGAGAGAGAGAGAGAGAGAGTACCCCCACTCACCCAGGCCTCAACATCCCACATTGAACTTCAAACATGAGTTTAGTCAGACGACTCCTCATACAAGGAAAAAAAAAATTGCGTATCGCGTGTAAATTCCTATTTCATTAATGAACTGAAACAATGTTCCTATTTAGATTATGAAAAATATACACTATTGGTCCGTTTCCTTTTGAATTCCTTACCTTAATTTTGATATGGTTTTGAATAATTTCGGAGAAATTAAAGTAATATACTAACTGCAGACTTGAGTGCTTCGATGTATATTTGACAATTAACTCGAAATACGCAGTTATACTAATAAATATATAATGTATACACTCTTAGTCCGTTTCCTTATGAATTCCTTACCTTAATTTTGATATGGTTTTGAATAATTTCGGAGAGAAATTAAAATAATATACTAACTGCAGACTTGAGTGCTTCGATGTATATTTGACAATTACCGCGAAATACGCTGTTATAATAATAAATATCTAATGTATTTGGAGGATCTTTAGGTCATGCAATGTGCAAGTTGTGATTAGACCAAGAAAACAGACATATTAAGTAAAGTAAACACCTGTTATACAGCAACTTACGGAAATAAGGTCGCACCTTATATATCAGATTGCAAGACACTAACCACTTCTGCCCAGTTCCTGCTACGTTTTACAAGCAATTGCGAAGCGTAGTAACAAACCTGTTAACTTTCTCTATCACATACACGTATCAACCATACCCAGGAGACTAACAGCTGAAGACAATTTCGTTTTATGAATAATTTCCAACTTAAGCCACCAACGTAAGCAGATACCAGTCACTCGGGAACACCTGCTAAAAACCAGTCAATTAAACGGGGTCAATTACCAAACTACTTATTATCTCGTTACTTGGGTAATTAGTCGGTAGATACGTGCGCGTTTACAACCAGGGTAGAGTCAACTCAGGAGAGAAACATTGAAAGTAATGAAAGTCTGTTAAAAGTCACTGGGGGCAAATTTTTCTAATAATAAACTCACTCATACTCTCGGCCCCCGACCCCTTTAACGGCAACATGAACCCATCTCGCATTCTCCGGATGCTGCCACAAGTGATTTAATGCTTATCTTATTATATTAAACAATTCTAAATCAATCTGGTTATTTTAAAACGTACATAAATGTTAAAACAATACATAAATGAAAAAGCCGGTTATCCAATAGATAAATGAGGAATTTCAACGAGTCATAGAGAAAATTCCGGGGGGAAATATACTAATCGGCAACTCAAATCAACAGTTGGTGTCACGCCCACTAACACTCCTTTTAAATATTAATATACCCATTTTAACATTATAAACACTATGATTTTCCATGTAGTATAAATCGATACTCAAACTATAAACACAATTATTATAATAAATATATGGATATCCTTTCCTTATACTAACTTTAATCGGAAAATATGCGGGACACTTCTCACTCTCACTCAGTTCGGTGTTTATTTGCGCTACTCGGTCGTCCAGGGTTGCCAGCAGGGTTGCCAGTTTGGCCTTTTTTCCGGCCAAAAAAAACTCAAATTTGACCTTTTGTATTTAAATAGGTTGGCCTTTAGTAATATGAAAAAAGCCGGCCCTTAAATACTATATTTTTGACCTTTTTCTATTAATGGGTTGACCTTTTAAAGCCTCTGTTGATTAGAAATTGACCTTTTCTCATTTGCAATACCTGGCAACCGTGGTTGCCAGATTATTTCGACTTGATTATCGTACATAAGCCTTAAAATTGTCGTTTTTTCAACCAAAATTATCCTAGTTTCAATATAATTATTAAGGAGTTACATGATTAGCTCATTTCAAAACATTTTAGTATAATTGTTTAATTAAACACACATATATGTATATACCTAAGGTATGTATCGTATATTGTACTAGACCTAAAATAATCGTACATATCGTTTTTTTAACCAAAATTAACGTACACAGTTTCAATATAATCATTAACGAGTTACATGATTGACGTATTTCAAAATATTTTAGTATAATTGTTTAATTAAACACATATATATGTATATACCTAAGGTATGTATCGTACATCGTACTGGACCTAAAATAATCGTACATGTAAAATAATTATCGTACGAATGGCACCCCTCGCTCATTGGTCAAGACTTTCCAGCTGAAGAAATGGTTCTTTATTCGAAAGTTAGTTTTAACTTTTTAACAGAAGGCTTTAAGATTCTACTTAATAATTTTATCATAAGCTCTTAAATGAGATAAAATAAATTAATTGACTTTATTAGTTACATTTTCGCGTAACTTTGCAATTTTACAGGCAACTGACGCCCGCTAAACCAAGAGCTATGGTTGGCTGGTTGGTTTTGTGCGAGAAAATGTATGACGTCATTCACAGTTACGGTTCAACCAGTACATACAAACGAATGACAAATGGAGAAGTATATTATACAAAACCATGATAGCATACAAATAAATTTAGCAGCCATGAGCCAAAAATATTCATATATAAATGCTTCATCTATCATGCATCATTACCAGCTTAAATTCATGACATAGACCTATAGAGTCCTTTCAATACACGTCATCAAACTTCCGGTCCGCCATCTTGGAGGGCACACAAAGACGCGTTCAGTGAATAGCTATGGTTGAACTGTTGAATATTTAGCCATTTCATCACATTCACATTCACACAATGCCCAGTTTTTGCGCTATTGCTGGCTGTGGGAATCGAGGACGAAGAGATGACAAGAGTTTCTACCGCATACCGGCAGTTATTCAGAATCAGGACAAAGATACAGAGGAATTATCCAAGTGCAGACGTGACTTGTGGTTGACCAGAATATCACGTGCTGATCTACGTGAATCCTCACTACCCTGGGCACGTATCTGTTCTGATCATTTCATATCAGGTCAGTCTCGGCTAGGCCCTAAAAGTATCATTATTCCTGTGTAAACATGCTATATCCGATTGCATAGGTGACTTGACAAGTATCATCGTCAGTTCAGTGTGTAGTGTGTGTGGGGGAGGGGCATCTCAATTTTTAAACATCAAAGGGGCATCTCAGATTTAAAAAAAAAAAATAAAAATAAAAGTGCCCATATTGGCTATATTAACAAAGGCTACTTACCTAGGTCTCTCTTTCGTCAAGGTGCTCATGCCTATATATAATTAAGTGTATATTTATATCTATTTTAATTTGTGTATCAAATTGTGCAGACATATAAGCCTATGTGATGAATAAACATTGATTATAAATAATAATAATATCTGAAAGCTGGTTTAACCCGAAGTGGTCTTCAGCTTATATATGAAACACTGAAAAAATAATTAAACTTGCGCATTTGATTGCAAGGAGGCAAAACGATCATCCATGAGCATTACAATAGAGTTTGTCCATCATGTGTTTATATGTATATAAGAAATTATAGCATTTGTAACCAAACACAAACACAATGTTTAGGCATGAACTGATAAAGATTTGACATTATAATGCAAAACTTTTACATACATTTTGACAATCAGAAATTATAATACACAAGGTTAGGCTAAATTATCAATATTAGCTTTATAATTATAAACACTCTTCATTGGCCCAGTGTTTATCTAATTTTGGACTTAAAAGCATTAAAGGGAAAAACAACGAATTCTGGAAGCAGATTATTCAATGGAAATGTATGCCCACTCATGTTCTGGGTTGGCCGACAGTACCAAGTAGTTCACCATATCAATGTATGAAATACTGTGAAAATCCTCAATATTTTAACTGAATGAATTCTGCATCTGGTATGGATCTAGGCCATCAATTAGATTGAGTTTCTGCTTGTAAAAACGCTTATCATCACCCGACAATTGTTTGACAAAGTCGCTCTCATTGTCCATATTCGCTGTAGCAGCTGCCATGTTTTCGCTTTGTATGCCCTCCAGCATGGCCGCCGGCGATTCCCAGTGACGTCATTGAAAGGACTCTATACCCCACGTGGGAGTCATTTCTCAAATATGGGCCTTCCATTCTTCTATTTTTATAAATAATGAACTTTATAACTATATCTACATGAAGTTTAGCTCAATTAGTATAAGAATTGGTTTTATTATAACAC